>NC_133798.1:28475108-28615108 GCF_043250625.1 Sebastes fasciatus | reverse complement strand
AATATGTATACATAGAAAGGGAAATCACACAAGTAAAAGTAAACTCAGAATGATAATCTAAGGCATTAAATAGCGCAGTTAAGATAAATGTAAACATAAGTAAATATCAAATAGTAATGTAAATGTAAATTTGTAATTTAGTTGAAGACAGTATTTCAGATTGGAAAACTAAATGTAAACAGGATGTGGTATGTATATGCATGATGAGAAGTAATATGTACACAGAGGTATAGACAGGAATGTAGTGTGTATAGAGAAGTAATATATATATATATAATAGTTTAGAGCCACAGTTCTTGCAAGAAAACAGAACAAAGAAAATAACACTATCAAAAAACAAATAATCACAAAACAACTCTGCAGCTCAAAATGAGATCCTGCTCAGTGTCAAATTTAAAAAAAGTCACCTCTTCTACAATGAACATATATTTGGTTTTGTTCTGATCACACGTCTAAAGGCTGGCCCACATTAAAAGATGTTTTAAATCTTACCAGATGTGTAAAAGATTAGAGAGCCCACACATAACAACATGTTGTGTTAGATTTAACAGTTTTGTTCCTATAGTGTGTGGAGAGCAACAGCACACAACACACTAACAGATTCATTCATGAACAACAAGGGTCCCCACAAAAAAAAATCTCTCACAATCAAACGTGACTTTAGTGTAAATGTCATCAATATCAGCCTCCTCTTCAGTTTTCCCCGTGTTTCAGCCACCCGCCTGCATGCCAGCTCACTCTCCGCCGCCATTTCCTGCTCCACACACCAGCCTGCTCTAAGCCACCGGATCATGCCTGGAACTCTCACCCTTTGCCCTGCCGGCCTGCCAACAACCATTCCCCTGAAGGACTTGAGTATGCAATAAAACTTCTTAAACTTCTATCTGAGTCTGTGTGCTGCATTTGGGTCCGCTCGTTGCCAAACCTAACAGTAAACAAACATGGCGGACGACTGGCAGGAAGAATTAGCGATGTTAGTTTTTACTTTTTGCTTAAAATTGACGAAGGATGGATGTATGGATGAAGAGACACGTTAAATAAACACTCCATGCTCCTCCATTTCTGAGCTCCATCTTACTACTACGATGATGGTTGTCCTTCCTTCTTCAGTCAGCTTGGTTCTCTATTGGCTATCGTTCTTTCCCACGTGACTGCGTCATCCGCTGTCCTCGGGGCTCTTAACAGACCTCACACCACAGGAACATCTGGAAAGATCATCTTTAGAACCATCAAACAATCAGGTCTTTGCTGACGATCATCAGGAGGAATCAGACCTAAAATCAGCTTGACTCTTGTGTAGTGTGTACCGGATATTAGTACATCTCATTAGTACATGACAGGATGAACTCCTGCTCATTTATGTACTGGTTGAAGCACTGAGAGACAAACTTTACAGGAAAACTTCCACCAGGAAGTTGCTTCAGTTTTTGACGCAACGACCGGTATTGTATTATTCTCTCTGTGAAGTAATAAATCATACAGCTCAGGAGGTTTATTTAGGCCTACAGACTGTGTTCTGTACTATACAATTCAGCACTGACAGGTTATGAAAAATGAACTCCAGCTGGAGGCTGAAAAAACAAGATTTCATTAAAGCTAACTGAAAACATAAAGAGACGACGGCCTCTATGAGGACCAGGTTTCCCTGGAAACTGAACAAGACCGGTTTGGAGATTCAGTAAAAAACGTGTCTCCTTAATCAGAGTTATATGAGAAAAATACATAGTATGTCTCTCTATAATCAAGTTCAACAGCCATTCAGCTGAGTCAGAAACAGCTCTGTATATAAAAAACACATCAGAGTTCAGAGGGCTCATTATGTTACTGCAAACAAGAACAGAAGAATAGAAGAGTGGAGCCAGAAGTTACTGGAACTAAGGTTTGTGGGAACCATAAACTTGATATGATGTGATTCAGGAGGAAATGTTCTGGCCGTTCTTGGAACCTGACAAAATAAAAACTGACTATGACTATAATATTAAAAATATATGTAGCCATTAAATAATTGATAAAATGTGACATAAATAGATTTTTCTGTTTTAATTTGGTTCTTTATTTATTTATATTTGTATTGATTCCCTTATTTCTTTTTACTTTTATTTATTCATGTATCTATTTATTATTCATTTTTAAATGTATTTATTTATTTATTTTTCCATTTTTTTTAATTTTTTTTATGCATTTATCTTTTATTTATTTCACATTTATTTTTTAATGTAAGGGGAAAATCATGCATAAATAAATAAATACATGCATAAATAGATACATGAATACATACATTTAAAGATAAATATTAAATAAATAAATAAAAAATAAATAAATACATTTAAAAATAAATAAGAATAAATAAATAAATAAGTAAATCAATTTAAAAATGAATACAAATGAATACATAAACAAATAAAAGGGAAAATTAAACAGAAGAGTAAATAAATAAGTATGTCATTTTATCAATTAATTACTGGCTACATTTATTTTTTATATTCTTTTTGCTACATTTAATGACATATTTATTTATTGAGTCATTTATTTATTTATTAATTTTTATTTTGGCAGGTTCCGTCCTGGCTGTTTTTTCTTTCTCTACTTTCTTTTATTGGAGTTGAGAGTGGATCTATTTGTGCTGCTGGACATCGATGCCCTCAGGAACACCACACACAGGCTGATTGGATTTTTAATCTAAACTCTGTTGTCTAATGGGATGGAGGTTAATGTGAATAATTCTCACTGAGGTAACCTGCTAAAAGTTTAAAAGGTTTAACACACACACACACACACACACACACACACACACACACACACACACACACACACACACACACACACACACACACACCTCTGTGTTTGGAATGTAATTTTAACTTGCTTTGCTACTTGTGGCTGAAGACAGATCTGGGTCCTGTTATTTCATTGTGCACAGTGGGTATAGTTTCACCCAGAATTAGATTAAAATGGGCAAATGAAAAATAAAAAAGGAAACCATATTTAAGTACTCAGGATAATTAGGCTATGATTAAATATTAATAAAAAAGAAAGGGGAAATAAATTGATATATGTAAAATAGCAATTTCAAAATGAAAAGTGAAAATCCTGAGAGGAATGGCGTTTTACAGGCAGACGTTTACGCCTCAGAACCGGCGTCCAGCCATCTCCCAGTGTGGATTTGCATTGCAGCATTTTCTGAACCCAGAAAATGAAATTAGATTTCATATTAAACCATATTAAACCCGGAAGGCTCCGGCTGCACAATATGAACCAGAGTCCAGGAGGATACAGAGCACCGGGCTGTGGCTCAGGAGTCAGAGCGGCCGTCCACTTGAATAAACGTCTTTTTAGTAAGGACGTGCAAAAAGCGTAAATGTGTTATCAATCAAATATATATACTGTATATATATATATAATTGATAACTCATTTCACCAAATTACTTTTTGGTAAGGCGTGCAAAAAGCCTAAAATAACACATTTTAGGCTTTTTGCACTCCCTTAAAAAAAGAAGTTTATTCAAGTGTGCTATTAGTATACTTCTTTTAAACTTAAAATAAGAGAGTATACTTTCAGTTTACTTTTTATGTACTTATCAGAGATATACTTAACAAAAGTATACTTGGCTCATACTGACAACTATACAGAAAAGTCTAAGTTGGCTTAGATTTGAATTTAATCTTTTGATGAAGATATACTTAAGAGAATTAAAAGTTAGTATACTTGTAGTATAAAAGCTATTAAACTAGTAATTTACTGAGAGTATACTTTAAAGTGTACTTTCATAAACTAAAAAGTGGGCTACCCGTATAAAACTAGTAAACTATCAATACAATACTTACAATTAAAGTATACTTTTATAAACTAAATTAGTCCCAAGAAGTAGTACACTTACAAGTATAAAACTAGTAAACTATCCTGTATACTTAAAGTATAGTTGCAGTACAAAATAAGACTTAAATGTAAACTAGTTGTGTACTCAAAGTTTACTATTCTTACACTTAAAGTGTACTTTTATAAACTAAAAAGTGGGCCAATTTAGTCCCAAGAAGTATTAAAGCAGTATGTTTATAAGTATACTACTAGTACATTGATATTAGTATACTTACTACATAAAGTATACTTGGGAAACATCATGGTTGGGATAAAAAATACATATGTAAACAACATAAGTACGGAAAATACGTCACAAACGTACCTTAAAAATAACTCAACAACACTTTGGGACACAAACAGCAGTCTTATGGCATTTTTTTAATATGGTCCGATATTCTTTTTATATATTTTCCCAGGTATTCCTTTGTAACGTTAATCTATTCTACGTTGTGTTTTTATTTATTTTTTTTTTCATTAGCCTACCTCATTATATATGAGTAGCAATCTGACATTAGAATGGAAACTGACAGTCCTGTCCCTAAAGCAGTGTGTCTGTCCATGAATCTGTGGGTGTAAATGTTGGAAGAGGAGCCAAATGGTTTTAGTGGCCAACTGAGTAAAGTTTGGCCTTTTGTGAAGCATCAATCAGGCTGAAAACAAGGCGACTGCCAAGCGGAGCCGGCCGAGGCACCAAACTCACTGAGAAAGAAAAGAACTTGGCATGATGGAGGTGGACTCTGAAGCCGGGAACACAGCACACATTATGAAGACTGATTATAATGGCAGTGTGACAGCCACAGATTTCAACAGCACAGGTGTGCGTATGAATCAGTTTCACATCTTCTCTCCTGAGTATCAATGATTTGACATTTACAGCAAATTTATGACAGAAATCTGTATGGAGGAACCTGCCAAAATCAAAAATTAATAAAAAAATAAATAAATGACTTGATAAATAAATATGTCATTAAATGTAGCAAAAATAATATTACAAATAAATGTAGCCATTAATTAATTAATTGATCAAATCTGACAAATTGATATTTTTTGTTTTAATTTGCTTCTTTATTTATTTATCTTTGTATTCATTCCCTTATTTATTTATTTTATTTATTTATGTATATATTTTATACATTTTTAAATGTATTGATTTATATTTGCATTTGCATTTATTTCTTTTTGCATTTTTTTGTATTTATTTATAAATTCTGCATTTTGCAGAATATAAAAATCTTAATATTATTTTTGCTACATTTAATGAAATATTTATTTATTTATTCATTTGATTTAGCAAAAATAATATGAAAAATAAATGTAGCTATTAATTAATTAATAAAATGTGACATAAATGGATATTTCTGTATTTATTTGCTTATTTATTTATTTATCTTTGTATTATTTCCCTTATTTATTTACTCCTCTGTTTAATTTTATTTATTTATGTGTTTATTCTTATTCCTTTTTAAATGTATTTATTTTTGCATTTGTTTTTTTATTTTTTATGCATTTATCTTTTATTTATTTCATATCTATTTTAAAATGTAAGGGACAATTATGCATAAATAAATAAATATATGCATAAATACTCAGATAAATACATACATTTAAAAATAAATAAATGCATAAATAAATGCAAAAATAAATAAATACATTTAAAAATGAATAAAAATAAATACATAAATAAATAAAAGGGAAAATTAAACAGAAGAGTAAATAAATAAGGGAATTAATATAAAGATACAGAAATATCAATTTATGTCATATTATCAATTAATTAATGTCCACATTTATTTGTAATATTATTTTTGCTAGATTTTATGACCTATGTATTTATTGAGACATTCATTTATTTTTTTTATTTTTTTTCATTTTGGATGGTTCCATCCTCCATAAATCTGAACTGTAGAAAGTGTCAGTCTTTTCACAATCATTGAATTAACCTCTTATGTGTTGACGTGTTAAGATAATCATACTCATTATTAGGTGTATTTTAAACTAGAGATAATTTCAAAACTGGTACGCTGAGGCCAAATAAGTCAAAAAGTCATCTATTTACGTGTTTATTTCCAGCAAATTGTCTCAAAAAGGTCAAACATGACATGATGGAAACGTCACATGACTTCTATCTAACCCTGACACCTCACACCAACAGTGGGTGTATATATAACCTGACTAATGGGTGCAAACAATGTCCAATCACACAGGTGCACGTCCTGAACTAATGAACAGGAGGAGGAAACTAAACCAAGCACAGCAGCTTGAAATAATCATTTTAATTAAGAGGAACGGGTTGAATGCTGAGTCAGCTTTGACCTGGTGCAGCATTATGGAGGATGGAACCTGCCAAAATAAAAAAATAGATGAATGAACAAATAAGTGATTCAATAAATAAATAAAGATGTACATTAATATTAATGGCTACACTTATTTTTAATATTATTTTTGCTACATTTAATGACATATTTATTTATTTATGGAGCCATTTATTTATTTATACATTTATTTATTCATCCTCCATACAGAATTCCCTACACATCAAGGATGAATAAATCAAATATTGCTAGTTCTCAATTACACTGGAAATGTCTTTTGAGTATCAAATAAAGTCAGCTTGTTTTATTTATTTATTTGCTTTTATTTATTTGCACATATACACGGATATAAAAAGACAGTTAGAATAAGGAAAAGTTGATCTTTTTGCAGGGGAGGTTAGAAGAGAAAAACAGCTTATAGATAAGATACATCCCTTATACGATATCAAAAGTCATACTTAGAAAAGATAAAAACAATATGCATAATTCATCAAAGATTCAAGACAAGCAGTAATAAAAATTGATAGAAATGTACACCTTACATGGACTGTGTCTGAAATCATTCACTCATTCACTACTCACTATCCAGAGGTTCTATGTAGAGGAATATATAGTGAGCTCATCGGTAAAATTGCTGTCGCACAATTAAAACGTGCCAGATCAACGTCTGCTGGTGGACCATCCATTATAATTTTATGTTTTTTATTGTGAAAAGTAAGATTTAACGATGGGGGCAATAAGCGTATTTTCCCAAATTAATAAATACATATTGTTCTGCTGGTCCAATCATCTATTAATGCTTAACATTGCAAAGATTGTATAGAGAAAATATGTCCCAATTCAAGCCCCTCTGGAACGGATATTAATTATTTACCACCAACCTCATTCCTGCTCTCAGCGGACTGAATATTAGCTCAAACTTTCCAACTGTCTACCAACTATTTAGCACATGGTGTTTGATCTTAATGCCTGTTAAAGCAACAAAACAAGCTTAGCAGTTACTACCTTGGTGGATCCCCATCTGGCTCAAACGATCATGAGTGCACCTGCAGTTCGGAGGATGACCTTTGACCTGCAGCTTCTACTATAGTCATACATCATATTCACATTCAGTGTTTTCTTACTTTACATTTCAAACTGAATATTGTTTCTCAGAGACCAGTAATGCTGAACTGTGGTTCTCTACCACTAGAGTGTCTAAGCACACACATAGCTTGGAGATGCACAATATACAAATACATGAATAATTGAATATGTGTTGATGCCCAAACAAAGCTGAGGCTTACTGTCGGATAGCATCGTAGTTTCACTTGAGACAAAGAAGCTGCTTTTATTTCTCTGCTGTTTTCTTACTAAAGCTATCCTAAATAAACATTTGGCACAAAGGTCTGGTCCCAAAGTACTTATTTGAAAGTTTCATCAAAGTGTCAAAGTCCAACATCCTAATAATTTTAAAAGCGGCGCGGTGAAATTGGCGGTACGCAGACGTCCGCACTGAGCTCTACGTGTACACCCTCCGATGACGTCACGGACGTGGAAAGTATAATTTTGTCTTTACACTTTTAATTTCATTAAATTTCCTGTTTTAATTCAGATCTTTCCATGTCTTCTGAATGAGTATCACAGTATTTAGGGTACTGTGAGACTTCTGCAGTTGCACCTTCTTTGGCACAAATTCTTCACTGTAATTGTTTTCTGCGAGCTCATTTGTATGGAAATGAACTCTAAACAGTGTTTGGAAAGAAATCAATACAAAAACGTCCTGAATGCATGGCCACAACTCTAGTTATGTGCTGACCATCAGCAACGTGCTGTAATTCAGACATGCAGGTTTCGTCTGCTGTGTGTATGTTTCCACCTGTCACCCCCCCAAAAAACATGATAACGACTGGAAAAAGATAAGAAAACCCAACTGTGCTGGTTACACAAACAAACATGGCAATCTTGTGAAAAGAGAGAAAATACAGATGGATAAACAGCTGAAATACTTAACTAACAGTGATGAAAATCACCAATTAACCCTCTGAGACCCACAATAGACCCGTTTTTGTCTGTTTTAGGGGGATACAGAGGGTCTTTTTCCAGTTGTTCTAGTCATAAATCAGAAATAAACATGAATTAATGAATGAATGAATTAAAATAATTGTAAAAGTGTATAAGGGTTTAGAACATGATGATAGAAGTATATGATGGTCATCCCCATGCTCTATTATGTCTCATAAATTGTTGCAGCATTTTTGGGATTATACCATTTGTTACACAGATTTGGTGCAAAATGTAACCATTTTTTACCAATGGAGAATTGATAAAAATGATCAATACGCCCTCCAAAATACCACATTAAGACACCAAGACCTCAAGGAACACCATAGAAAAAGCCATGCTGTGATTTGGTATCAAAAGTTTTGACATTTTGAAATTTCTGCATGAATTGCATTTTTCAGCGATTGGATGGCGAGCACTTCTGCTGTGTAAACTGCTCAGAAACCCCCTTATTGTCGATCTAGCTAGGAAAGCCATCCATCCTCTGAATGCTCTAGGTCTCTAGTTTGTGTCTGTAAAGTTTCATGAGGCTGTGATTATCCTAGAGGTCACCACAAGGTCATTTTATACAGTGAGGTCAAGTTTCAAAAAATGGTCTCACTGTGGGGACTAACATCATCACACATGAATACAGCTGGGCTCATTGGATCCACAATAGTCTCAGCTTTGCAGTGATACCCAATTTATGTAATTCAAGACTGTTTAGGGACCCCAGTATGCAGAAATATTCAGATACACCATTTTAGAATAGGAGAGAATAACACATTTCTACTGCATGAAAAAAAAGTGCATGTGATTATCATGAGGTGGGCATGTCTGTAAAGGGGAGACTCGTGGGTACCCATAGAACCCATTTTCATTCACATATCTCGAGGTCAGAGGTCAAGGGAGACTTTAAAGTCGGGTCTCAGGGTTAAGGGGAGAAATTAAAAGGCTTTACTGAACAGTATGAGAGCAGGGAGGATAAAGTGGACTTCACTGTGCTGTAATTAATTTCCTGTGCGGCAGGAGGAACGCAGGTGTAAGCAGAGCAGATAACTTCCTGTACGACGTGAGTACCAGAGTCAGAATATAAACACACAACAGACCTGACGAGTGTCAACAGACGGTGATAACAACTCTTCCAGTGAGCTCAGAGGACCGGGACACTCCCCCTCATTTATTCTTTAATCTTGTGGCGGCGCTGAGTGTCCCTCCCCGGGTTCATTTAACAAACTGATAAGGAAAAGAGCAGCCAACTTAACACCTGCCACTGGAAAATACGGCTATCAGTTCAGAGAGTGAATCACAGATAAGAGGAGTTAACACAGGCCGGTCCATAAAACACCAGCCAGCAAGAGCAAATGAACCCCTTAAGAGCAATAAAGGGAAGGTTTGGTCTACTGACAGTATTCCCTCACGAAGTAGTATACTTCAAGTTTATTTAATGAAGTATACTTAAGTAAAGTATATTCAAGTCTGCTGGTGGACCATCCATAATAAATACCAACATGTCTTTTTGTGTGTGATAAATACATATGTATTAAACCACGACTATATATCTCGATCAAAGATTAAGTACAAGTATAAACCAAGTATACGTAGACTTGTCTGTATACTTGTCAGTATAAGCCAAGTAAATTCATTCACATATCTTGAGGTCAGAGGTCAAGGGACCCTTTTGAAAATGGCAATGACAGTTTATCCTCGTGATCCCGACTGTGTCTCGGGGGTTAACAGCTAGAGGAGTACCTAGAGTAGTTTGATGTGTAGTGCTACTGACCAAGCATCATTTTTTGACTTGTTGGGAGTGAGAATGTGTTGGTTTTGTGGCTATGAATTGTGGGTAACTCCATCAAGCAAAGTTTGCAGCATCTCAACAAAAAAGTGCAGAGAAAAAGTCAGAGCAGTGCAGCACCGATCGCTCACAGACTTATCGGGAACACGGATCACAGTGTGAGTCCTGGAGGCTAGACGTGGGGAGTAAGTATGGATCTGCAGAGCAGCTAAAGCTGAGGTGATATCAATCAGTCCCAAACAGCTGTCAATAACCTTTTGTCAATTTTTCTTTCCTGGAAAATGTAATAACGTGTCATTTTCTTCTCCGATTGCCTCCCTGTTAATCCTGTTTTCTGCATTTAAGCGCTGCCTCTCGATCCCTAGCATCCTGCCCGATGTTGCAATCAAGTCATATGGATTGGAAGGTGGTAATGGGGGGGATTACCATGGTAACCACTTCACGTCATCTGGCAACACAAGGCGGTTATATGAGTGCAGAGTTACGGGAGTGAGGTTAAGAAGATGTTGTGTACATTATGGTCAACACAGCACTGAATGCATTAAATTAGCATTTAAAGTCAAAGTAAAAACTTGAATTCCCGTTATCTGTGTATAGACTGTAATAGTGCTGCAGCTATAGTTCAACTGTCTCATAAAAATTGCGTTCCCATGCAACTAAACTGCACTATGAATTACGTTTCAAGTGAACCATATTTTGTCACGGATTACGTGACCACACCACTGTTGTCCCGTGTCAACCCATTCTCACTCCCAACTCGCCAATTACCGCCGTTTGGTCAGCGCTGCCCGGCATTGGAAACCGTCTCACGGGGGCTTTAGCAACAGTATGTGACGAACTGGGCTTTCAACTAACTCCAATGTAAACCCACCCGCAGCGTTATTCGATGATCGGAGCAGTTACGTAGTATTAATAGAGTGAGAGTCCGTTCAGGGCGGGAGGGAGGGGAGAGGATAGGAGGGGAGGAGGATGAGTCAAAGAAACACAAGACTTTCAACCAGGAGACCGCTGTCCCCGTGTGAAACTAAAAGTAACGTTGACTTATTTGTGTATCAGTGAAGTTAACCATGACTGTTTCCTAACCCTAACTAAGTGGTTGTGTTGCCTAAACCTAACTTCCTGTGAAAACGGAAGTTTATTTTGAAAGGACACTATGCATGTAACAAGCATATATTGACACGCCGTCTCTACGGGGTACCCCTCTAGCGTTGCTTTTGGACGGACCAGGGACGGCGTGTCAATATACACTCATTGCATAGTGTCCTTTCAAAATAAACTTCCGTTTTCACAGGGAGTTAGGTTTAGGCAACACAACCACTTAGGTAGTGTTAGGAAACGGTCAACTTAACGACATTAACTTCACTGACTAACCAACCACTCACGTGACTCACAGGGCTGACGATACCGACGAGTCATGTGACTAACGACTGACGTGACAAAATAAGTCATCGTTACCTTTAGTTTCAGGCGGGACACAAACAGCGGTCTTCTGGTTTAAAGTCTTGTGTTTGTTTGACCCGCCCAGCTCCCCTCCCTCCCGCCCTGAACGGACTCTCACTCTATTAATACTACGTCACTGGTCCGACCGTCGAATAACGCCGCGGGTGAGTTCACATTGGAGTTAATTGAAAGCCTGGTTTGTTTGTCACATACTGTCGCTTAAGAGCGCCTCCGTGCATCGGTTTCCGATGCCGAGGGGCGCTGACCAAATGAGAAGGAGAACGGGTTGGTTACAACGGTTGAAATCGTTAATCATGCTCCACTGGGTTTATACATTTTAGACATCACCTCCTACCCAGCCAACAATAAACAAACTATACTTCATATTACCACAGAATCAATGAGCTGCTCATAGAGAGAGATAAACCCACTCAGCTCTTTTTCACATTCACAGTTTAGTTCACCTCTAATCAACTAATCAAGCAGCTGTTTAACAAGTCAGTGAAATCAGTGTTGTTTATCTTTATTGTCTGACTCAGTGGAGGGCTGAAGAGTTGGTCTCAGACAGGTTTTGTGTCGTCCTGCTGTTTGGTCAGAGGAGATGACTTCCCAGTGGAGGCCGTTGTCTGTCTCTTTCTGTCCCTGGATCCAGATGAATGCCTCAAAATGATAGAAATTTAGCCAAAGAGACATCACAGATGGTGTGTGTGGCAGCGTGAACCGCCCCTCCGGTGAACCATTCTCCACAGCTCCTGATCTCTCCGTCCCCCCCGGGGAGCTGAAGCTGGTGGAGTTATGAGAGTGTGACCAATCCTCTCTGGAGACATTCATCACTGTCATGAAGAGCCACAAACAGAAGCGTATAATTTAAAACAACAGCAACAGAGTATGACTTCCTGTCTCTTTGCTCCTTTACATTGTACCTGAATCCAACTTTTACACAATCAATTCTGCACTTTTAAACCCTTTTCAACGTTTCATATTGAGAACAACAGAATAAGTAACTTTAAGGAGTAAAATAAACACACAAAGACAGGTCTGAAGTGTTGTTTTACCCTCCTTGGTCAACATTAATCATAAATAAAACTTAATTTAACTTTTAAACAGTCTGTAATCTTGAAGATTACAAAGTAGGAGAGGTAAAGATATAAAACTCAACAATCTAAAAGGACCTTGATTCATATGAGGTGTGCATATATAAAGAGATGGTTATGATCATTTGAATATGTTTTTAAGGGATGTTTGGCCACAAGTGCATGTAGATAGTATAGAGAATCTAAAACTACAGTCGTGGTACAAATAATACAAAGGTGATGCTCACCAACCCCGCCACCTATAAATGATGTTCCCATACAATGAAACTGCGTTTTTAAAAGCGCTTTGAGGGAAACGTTCCTTCTCACGGATTACGTTTGTTTTTATTGTATCACAAATTTGTTTGTAATGAGTCTGGGTCGGAGTGGATGGATGGGTCAAACAAACACAGGACTTCCATTCCAGGAGACCGCTGTTAGTGTCCCGTGTGAAATTATAAGTCAACGTTGACTTATTTTCACATTATGTTTAACATCCTTATTTTTAGCCGAACCATGATGTTTTACTAAACCTAACCAAGCGGTGTTGTTGTGTTTTCATTTTGTGTCAATTCACAACATTAACCAGGTGTATAAAACGGTTTAAAACTGTGACCGTAATCCAGGAGAAAATACCTTGAATAGAAAGCAACGGACTCAGGATGTGTTCCCCAGCCTCACTAAAGTATGTTTACTCCACTAATTTAACGGTCAAACTGTCCGTTAATGAATTCTTCACGGTGTTGCTTATTAAATTAGTTTGTCCTCTTCTTTCTGGGTCAAACATGATTCTGGAAAAACAATCTATGTGTTCACTTTTGTCTTTATAAGATGACTTAGATAGAAGTAATAAAGTGATAAAACAATAAAGTTACAGCCTGCGTCACCTGACTGTAAAGAAGTGATTGGATCAAAGGTCACTAAATGTCAACATGAGTTCATCTTTACTTTTATTTCGTTTCTGAAGACGAAACACAGAATCGGGTGATAAAAGCCAGCGGTGGAAGAAGTACTCAGATCCGTTACTGCAGTAATAGTACCAATACCACGGTGACGCATGTCACGCTGACATTGGGCGAAGGCGGGGTACACTCTGGACAGGTCGCCAGCCTATCACAGGGCTGACACATAGAGACAGACATCCATTCACGCTCACATTCACACCTACGGGACATTTAGAGTCAACAATGAACCTAACCTGCATGTCTTTGGACTGTGGGAGGAAACCGGAGAACCTGGAGAAAACCCACGCCAACACGGGGAGAACATGGAAACTCCACACAGAAGGACCCCTAATTTCTGCTCCAGTCTTTTCAAAATAAAACTACTTAGTTAGAAGACGGTGGTATGGGTTAAAATAACTCAAGTAGTGCTGTAATTTAAGTACTGAAGTTACGTGATAATTAAATCAACGTTGACTTCTGGTTTCACACGGGACATGAACAGCGGTCTCCTGGTGAAGTCCTGTGTTTTTTGACCCACACATCCACCCAAACCTCCTCACTACTGTCATAGCCCGGCTCCTAGGCCATGACAAATACGGGAAAGGACGCAGTGATTGATTGTAAATTAAAGATATTTATTACAAATAAATTAAGGATATACAGAAATAACTACAAAGTAACATCAGTAATGTAGATGTGGATGTGTGAGCATGATGAAGTGTGATGTGTTGTAAGTGGAAACTAAAGAAAAGTCAAACAAAGGCAGCCCGGCAGGTTCTGACAGGGATGAGTCCAGGTGAAGGAAAAGAGGGCAGAGCAGCACTTGATTGGGGCTTTTATACTCAGGACGCGCCAGCATCAGGTGCTCTGCATCAGGCATCCTCTCCCGTGATACCTTCAAGGACACAGGGAAAGAATGAATGGCCAAATCCGCACTGGCATCTCAGTAGTGAGGCAGGGGCCGTCACACTACGCAGCATTCGCCGCTCTCTATACTTACCAGTTCACAATTACATGGATTACATACAAATTGATTTCATGTTGACCATCACAAAAATATGTGCAATTTGTGTCTATGTACACAAATCAATACATACACCAATACAACTGCTGTGCGACTGGGCTGAATTATCTTGATGCAACAGCTGCAGCAGCCTCCCGATAGATTTAAATAAACCTATTCATCAATTGAAGCCTGAATATTTTTGAATAATAAGAAGAAATATTGTTTATCTGCACATCAGTAATATTCTTTTCTTGTGTTTTGACCTGGGATTATCTTCATTATTCTGCAAGCCCATGAATAAACTAACAACATATTACAGCGTTTATATTCAGTTTGACTGTTTTGTAGATTAATTCATAAAAAGCTCTTTGATGGAATGATTCTTGTTGTACAGTTTGTTTCCACGTCTCAGAGCAGGATGTCTGATGTGCACCTGTATTTTTAAGTTAAACTTTACTTATTTTTATTTATAGATTTTTATCACAATGTTGCTACGTATACAGCTCTGTATACACATTTCTTTATTCTGGTAGATCTTTACTTATTGTATGTACATTTTTGTTTTTATTTAACACTTGCTTTAGTAATTGTGCCAACAAAGCCATTTCGAATTTGAATTTGAGAGAGAGAGAGAGAAAAAGACAACCGAATAAAAATAACATGTTATTAACATTTCACTGGCTGATAACATGTAGTGTGGGGGTAAACAGGCAGTCAGCATGGTTTAATTATTAAGATTATTTAAACTTAATTAAAGTAAAACAATGAGTATTTAACAAGCATTCGCACTGAAGACAGTTGGCTTCACGAAAAACTATGGTCCTATGAGCAGAGAGCCGCCCCTACTGCAGCACTAATGAGCAACAGACACCAGTTTAAAAGTGCGTTAAAGTCCCGTCACTAACCGGCGGTCATTATAAGTGGATGTGCGACTCGGCGTGCAGTGTAGTATCAGGATAGTTGGCCCCAGTGGGATCTGAACATCTGACCCTGCTGAACATAATGACCTCAGTCCGGACTTCAGCTCCGTATCCGGCCCCTCAGGCCTCTCTTCCTTTACTCTGGATAATAACGGACTCTTATTCCCCAAACAGAGGAAGTTCTGTGAAGTTTAATAACAACAACGAGTCAAAATATCCAGATTTTAACACAGCATTTGTCTCAAATTGTAGTTTACTATGTTTTTTTTGCAATCTTTGGGAGTTGCAGTTGCGGAGCTCTCTGTCCTTCTCAGCATCAGCGTCAAGGACTATATGTCACATCACCCACCATAATTAGTGACTTTTTTATCCAAAGGTTAATAATTTAAACCATCTGCCTTGTTGCACAGTCTGAAGACATGCATTGTGGTGCAGTTGAGTACGTCCAATTAGCTGAGGTCTCTACATCTACACAAAATCCACATACTATGCACTTTGCAGCCCTGTCTCCTACATTTTTTTTAGAGGGAAACTTATTTTGTCACGGACTACGTTTGTTTTTGACGTATCACAAATATGTTATTAATGATAGTCAGCAGAAGTCCACATAGGGAGGAGGTCGAGGTGGTGATGGGTCAAAGAAACGCCCATTGTTCAGAAAATACACTTTCCATGCAACAAACAGAAGCACATGGCTAATTATTATGCAGAATGACATCACTGGACCTCCCTGTCTCTTCGTTGGTTGGTTAGGTTTAGACATGAGGAGTGACATGAGTTAGGTTTAGGGTAGAATATCGGGGTAAGCCAACTAGAGGCAGAGTAGGTCATGCCTTCATCACCCCCGGGAAAGTCCGATGACATTTTGCATAAATAACCATGTACTTCTGGTCGGGATAATGGGCTGTCCATATTTTGGACTATTGGGGTTTTGGAATAATGGGCCGTTGACAGGACTTCCACCCAGGAGACCGCTGTTTGTGTCCCCTTGTGAAACTAAAGGTCAATGGTCACTTATTTTAATTTACGTCCGTAGCTTATATAACGTAACAAGCCCAAACCATTTTGTTTTATACAAGTGGTTTTGATGCATTTTGTTGGTACTGCCACTACCAAAGAACAGTTCAAAAGAGTTAAATAAAAGACGTGAGTCCACCCTCCCCACTATCACACTGCCGCAAAGCTTTCAGGATTGATGCAGCAGTTGTTATAAGTCGACTTGCAGAAAAAACAACTTGAAATCTCTCAAATTTAAGAAATGTGTTGAGATTTCGGTAAATATAATATATTCATCTTCCTGCAGAGAGGATAATTGGAGTGATTCAGGGCCAGGCTTGCTGTTTCCCCCTGCTTCCAGTCTGTATGCTAAGCTAAGCTAAGCCAACCAGCTGCTGACTGTAGCTTCATATTAACTGTGCAGACATTGAGAGTGGAATCAACCATAACACCTAAAAAGTTAAGATAAGAGAGATAAGATAAGGATAACAATAAAATCCATCTTATCTTATCTCTCTGCAAGAAAGCAAATAAGCGTATTTACCAAAATGTTGAACTTTGAACGTTGAACAAAACAAAATAACCGTCTCTCCTGACAGAAACATGAACAAATACAAGTACCTAAAACAAAACAGCAATTCAACCTGAACATTTAAGTATCATTGGTACCCATTGATTTCTGGGATTCACCAATGTTTCCTTATTTTTGCTCTTCTCTGATGTAAATTTTAGGAGTGGCCGAGAACACTCTTCCCAAGATGAGAAAAAAAACATCTTGTTTTCATAGTGCACAAACTGTTTGTCCAACACAAAGAAACAAGTTTTAAATTTGAGGAACATTAAAAAACGCATGAATATCATATAAGCAAATTTAAATTATTATGTTCTAGAGTAATTATAATGATTGGATTATCAAATTTGTGGGCTAAAGAAATACTATTGGTCCACTGATCCTAATTAAGACTATGAAAACCATTGGATGATATTGAGTGGTTTACATACTGTTGTTAGATGCTTATCAAATTTCCTATAAACGTCAGTACTGACGCTCTGGAAAATGATACGTTTAGGGGGCGTTACCTATGCCCTTATTCTGCTTTTATAGGCCTATAGTATTAAGGGGGCATTACCTATGCTGATACCTGCCCTTATAGTATTTAGGGGGTGTAACCTATGCTGATACATGCCCTTGTAGTGTTTAAGGGGCGTTACCTATGCTGATAACTGCCCTTATAGTATTTACGGGGGTATAACCTATGCTGATACATGCCCTTGTAGTGTTTAAGGGGCGTTACCTATGCTGATAACTGCCCTTATAGTATTTACGGGGCGTGACCTGATACCTGCCCTTATAGTGTTTAGTGGCCGTTACCTATGCTGATACCTACCCGTTTAGTGTTTAGGGGGTGTTACCTACACTAATACATGGCCTTATAGTGTTTAGGGGACGTTACCTACACTTATACATGCCCTTATAGTGTTTAGGGGGGCGTTACCTATGCTGATACATACCCTTATAGTATTTAGGGGACGTTACCTACACTAATACATGGCCTTATAGTATTTAGGGGGCGTTACCTATGCTGATACCCGCCCTTATAGTGTTTAGGGGGTGTTACCTACACTAATACATGGCCCTATAGTGTTTAGGGGGCCTTACCTATGCTGATACCCGCCCTTTTAGTATTTAGGGGGCGTTACCTATGCTAATACATTGCCTTATAGTGTTTAGTGGGCGTTACCCATGCTGATACCTGCCCTTATAGTGTTTAGGGGGCGTTACCTACGCTTATACATGGCCTTATAGTGTTTAGGGGTGTTACCCATGCTGATACCTGCCCTTATAGTATTTAGGGGGCGTTACCTATGCTGATACATACCCTTATAGTGTTTAGGGGGCATTACCTACGCTTATACATGGCCTTATAGTATTTAGGGGGCATTACATATGCTGATACATGGCCTTATAGTATTTAAGGGGCATTACCTACGCTAATACATGGCCTTATAGTGTTTAGGGGCTTTACTTATACTGATACATGCCCTTATAGTGTTTAGGGGGCATTACCTATGCTAAAACATGGCCTTATAGTGTTTAGGGGGTGTTACCTATGCTGATACCTGCCCTTTTTGTTTAGAGGGCATTACCTATGCTAATACCTGCCCTTATATAGTGTTTACGGGGCGTTACCTATGCTGATACCTGCCCTTAGTGTTTAGGGGGTGTTACCTTTGCTTATACCTGCCCTTAGAGCAGATTTGGATGGTTGAGAATGTTTGTTGCATCTGGAGTTTGCTTCTCTTACCTTTTCTCTTAACAGAATATTGAGAAATTTTCAGAAGGTTGCTGCATGACGCACATCGTGTCACTACTCCAGTGTGAACACTACTGACTGACAACCTGCTAAAAATGTTTATGCAGTAAGGAACTTGGAGAACTTGAACAAAGTTTGAGAGGTTTGTGTTTATACTGAAGTAAATAAATCAATAAAAGACTTATGCATCCTACAGTACTTCTGGTTTTCATCCGCCCACACCTCCTCGTTTCATCAGCCCATATCCATATCACCACGACTCCTGCATCGCCTGAAGAGGAGGCAGGTGTGTGTGACCCCTTTCATTAGCACCCTGAATACAACTCGTGTCTGGGATCCGGAGAGGGAGTGCGTGGTGGAATGCAAACGGTAGGCGGTCCACGTAGCCGCTGAGAATTAGAGCAGCCTGAAGGAAACTCAGACGGTTACAGACAGAGACGACTCAGCCTGATCAGCTGCTGCATGTAAAGACACACAGTCTTGATGAAACACTGAAGTTAATATAAAATGCAGATTTTAGCCAATTAGGTTCTATCCCTGCTGTCTTGTTTCTGCAGGTCAAAGTCGATCTTTCAATAAAACAACATGCGAGGCAGCGCATTCCTGGAGACAGGAATTTAAAATACATAATTCCGAAAGCACAACACCACCACCCAGAAGACATTTATTGATTCATTGAATCAATATGTTATAGATTCTGCAAACTTGATCTTGCAACACGATGATTAAAAGCTGATTCAAAGCCTCCACCGCACTGACAAGAAAATAAAAATCCACCTATTTTAATTTACTTAAATGAACCCCAGTATTGTGACACTTGAGCACTTTAAGCCCCCCTCGAGCCAGTGTTTTTTGGTTAACGTTCTTTCTCAAACAGAGAATGGGGGTGTGGTTAATAGTCAGACGTAATTCATCACCATGGCAACTAGATTGTGTCGTTTTTCAACCCAGTTTAGATGAATTTACTGGTTATCAGATCACAAATGAGACAAGAATTATTTCAACAAACCGACTCTCTTTCACTCGCTCTCTTCTTCACCGTCTCCTCCTGGCGAGGCGGCCGTCTGGCTGATGCTGCACCAAGGAGCCGCACCACCGCACGCCGGCCACAGCGCACCGGAGGACAGGTAGACATGTTGTAGAGGTCTGCCGTTTAAAATCCAGTTTTGGGTGCACTATCCACCAGCACTCAAAGCGTAAACGGACGGTCAACCCGAAAACTCTTTATGTCTCCGGCCACGGCTATCGCCGGCGCAGAGGACTACAAAGATAGAGATAGATGGGATGAAAAGTGTCCGTCGGAAAGAGAGAGTTTTGACGATTTTGGGTGAATCATTCTGTGGGTGACTAAGAGTGGCAGCTCGGTGGTTTATCACAGTTCCTCAGGAAACAACTTCTCCGTCCGGATGGCTGACTGAAATAACCAGCGTGCAGAAGGGAAATCAACTCGCTGAGCTCCTCTGGTGATACTAATGACATCCAGAGAGGCATTCACTCTGGTTTCTGTCTACTGAAGCAGCCAAACAGAAAAAAAACACCTTCATGACAGACCACATTTTAGGCTTCTTTCATTTTGGCTGCTTAGGTGGCGATGCTGACGGAGTGGCTATGACCACTTGACAGTTAAAGATCTTTTAGTTTCTGACATCAAAACTCACCGTGTCCGTGAAAATGTTTTCTGATTGGTCGATATCAGAGTCCGTCAATGAGGTGACAACTGCCGAACCTTGAAGATGGATCTGAACTCACAGTGTGTGTTGATGAGGCCTGACAGGCCGCGTCTGCTGCTGACAGCGAGGGCGTCCTGCGGGGAGGAAACGACGGGGAGGCGTTCCCCTAAACCTGACACAGAACGAACACAGCTTGTTCTCAATTTATTTTCCCCCAATTCACACCCAACGTCCTTTGTGGGCTGAAATTTTGTTCCCAGACTTGGGCCTGACAGCTGAACCCCATTCCAAACCCAAAGCCCAGATTTAACCTCAATTTTCTTACTTTCTCTCTTGTCCCCTCCATCTTCGTCTCTCCTGTATGCACCAAGACTAAGAATCTTCAGCCGAATTAGCAGCTCTGTGAGCAGCCCTGTCTCCTACAAAATCCTGTGCCCATATACTGTAACTAAACTCCATTCTCAATTACGTTTCGAGGGAACCTATTTTCTCCCAGATTACAGTTGCAGAATAGAACACCGGACGAAAATCTATGTGTATAAATGTATGTATAAACAACGCACTGTCTATAAACAATAACGTCGCTGCTCATGTTCCGTGTGAAACAAAAAGTCAATGTTGATTTATTTGTCACGTAACTTCTGTACTAAGTTACGCCACTTCTATAGTTATATTAACCCAAACCATCATCTTTTCCTAAACCTAACCATGTAGTTTTGTTTCCTGAACCTACGTAAGTTGTTTCCTGTGAAGATTTATTTTGAAAAGACTGTATGCATGTTACGTGTGGGAATTGTCACGTGTTGCTGGACTTTTTTTATAGAAGAATTCAGTGTGTTAATGAGAATTATCCACAGTAACATGGATGCTGTCTCTGGAAATGTTGCTGTTTAAAAAGTAATTTTTCGATTCTGTTAGCACGACACTTTAAATTCCACTCAGTGATTGTGTCTTGGATGAGAAAATTGTCTGCAGAGCTCTGACTTGTTGCATCAGATGTTACAGTTGTTCTTGTTATATTCACTTCCTCTCTGTTTCCCATAAACAGTGTGCAGCGTGCCCTGACCTCCACATCCTCCCTCTGTACTAACTCAAACACCATGTAGGTACAATAACTTTACTGTAGAAACAACACATTTAATCTGGAGGTGAAATCTCCTTCTGGCTGATCTCCTGCAGCACTCTGCAGCCAGGAGGCTACAGCTAATGGTGTTCATTTTAACATACAACTGTGTTTGTGGAGGAAAGAAGGGTTTAAAAAAATCTGTTTCATCAGGTTTTTGGTTCGGCCCTGTCGCCCCCATATACTTGGAAATGTCTTCAAACCCTCAGGCAGAAAATATCAGCTAACCCGCCTCCGCTCGGGAATTCAGCATGCGTCATCGTGGTGCATTAGGACAGTGGATAATGATGTGGAACAGATGTTTACAGGATTTAAAGCACGGGGACGACCTGGATGAACCTAAACAATGCTACCGCTCAAGGTCTAAAATTAGCACCCGCCAAATGCGGGTCAATTGTTGGCAGTGGCGGATAAAATCGTCAGGCCATTCGCCACTTTGGCGGACAGGGAAACGCTATGGATGGGAATAGAAAACGGGTTCTTAGTTGTCTGATTCCTTGGTATCTCATGCCTCCGTGACTATCGATTCCTCTGTATTGATGCTTTCCGACCGTTCCGAATGCACAATGACGCATGCGCACGCTGTATCATGTTTCAGATTGTTTCGGACCGAAGCCACGACGGAGAGAAAAAAAGCGCTCAACAGTGTGGCACCACTAAACCTGAGGGGTCGCACCCTATTTTTTCTCTGATAATGCTTCAGTGTGAACAACAAATCTGTGTTGAAATCAACAGGAGGAGAGTTAGTAACGTTACCCGTTAGAAGCACAGTCCCGCTTGGTTAAATAACGGAGCTACTAACGTTAACAGAGGTGCCATTGAGTTATTATTATGAGACGTTTAAGCGCTGCTCAGAAAAAATTACTATTGGGCGAAGGTACATTACAATGTTAACATGATGTGTTCAAATGTAACCTCGTAAATTAAATTTTTGTCGAGAAACTTGAATAAATCCAGTTGTTTGAAGATGTTTTCACAGTAATATGAAATAGATATAAGAGACGGAATTATGACCTGTTTAACTTCCTGACACTAGCTCTAAGCAGCTTGCCAGGAATTTTTTTAATTAAAGCAAATATTGAAATAATCATTTCAATTGTGTGTTTTATGCAAATAACCACTATAAATGACAATAACAAAGTATTGTCTGAAGGGGAAGAGACATACTGTAGATTTTGCTTTCGTTCGCATACTGAATACTACATGTTGGTCAAATCAGTACGTACCACTAGTACAGTATGAGGTTGTACTTCTAGTATAGTATGAGGTTTAGAATACAGTCTTGGTTTTACAGTTAGAGTTAGAAGATCTGACACAGAGAGTGAAAGTGAAGTTGTGTCTGATGTTTGATGTTTTTCACATTCTGACCTGTCAAACACGGCTGTGACCAATAAGACAACTGATTGCTGCACTGCAGCGATCTCTGGAGCAGAGTCATTGTTAATGTTATCAGTTCCACCTGTGCAGACTAAATGTCTTTATCTCAACAAGAGGGCTTCAAGTTTCAGGTGAGCAAGATTTATTTAAAAACTAAAGAAGATATAAAGAAAAAAGTCATAATGATAAGCATGTCTTAGCCTGGAGTTCACTGTGAGTACAGCTGAAGAACATTTTATCTTTGGTGTGTAAATCTCTGGAGAAGAAGAAACTTTTATAAAGACCCCATTAAGTCACATAACATTAGTTTGCATTAACTAGTGCCATCAGATGAATGAACCAGGTGCCTCAAAAATGATTCCTTCAATAAATCTGCTTAGAAAACAGCTCAGAGACTTTTTTTATTGTTGTGATGATTCAGCACAAACTGAAGCTCCTTTCTAAGAGAACGTGCAGGAAATACAAAACTCCTCCAGTCGCTCTGTTTCAACACAAACGGGCTTAAATAACACAACATCCTCTGAGTTACTGACTGCAGCTACAATCTACCATCACATTCTCATCCCAGGTCGTCACATACCGCCCCTTTACGTCACTGGTAACACTTCCTTTTACAGGTCTGTAAATGTCATGGTAATTAGGTGATAATTAGCAAGTAACCTATTTGAAATTGCTTTGGAATTACCGCCAAATTACCCCAATATTTACCTCAAAATTGATCGAAAATTACTTCATTATAAATATTATTTAATAATTATATTCCACTATTTCCCAATAGCTGGTAATTTATTTAATACATTTCCAGGAAAAGAATACAAAGTTAATTGATATGCTTTATTTACATGTCTGCTGATAAATAGATAATAATTACAAAACGTTTAATGGATTTCCCGTTGAGCATTTTAGTTTATAACCTTTGTGGACGTAATAGCATGTGTATTTGTGCGTGCGAGCCTGTATGCTGGCACCGGCCCTGCTACCCTGGATGACGTATTGCCGGTCTGATGTATGACCTGCTCTTGAACACCCTGCGCTGCTGATACAGGGCTCTTGATCTTGTGCAGCCACTTCAGTGTCTTCAGTCTTGTGAACACATGACATCATCTGAGCTATTGCTGC
This sequence comes from Sebastes fasciatus, assembly GCF_043250625.1. Taxonomy (NCBI): domain Eukaryota; kingdom Metazoa; phylum Chordata; class Actinopteri; order Perciformes; family Sebastidae; genus Sebastes; species Sebastes fasciatus. Next base: position 28,591,134 of record NC_133798.1, on the reverse strand, counting down.
TGCACTTCTGTTATATGTCAGCATCACTCTGATGTCCAGCAGCAGCTCAGGACGAGAGCTGGAGGATGAAAGAGCACAGAGACGGGGTTATCTTCTCTTCTTTAACACTCATACATGATGTACAGCACTGATCATTACTTTGATTGGCTTCATCAGAAGTCCATCAGCAGGCGGAGACCCCGCTGAGCCGGCCAACAGCACGCTGCATGTTCAATACGCACTCCAACACACACACTTCAGAGTGAAGATGACATGAACAGAGCAGTCACTTCCACTTCCACTCACGTCTGTTCTCTCGCTATTATTACACACACTCAATGCAACAGACATTATTATCGTTATTATTATGATTGTTATTATCCTGCAGACACTTTGCACTGGCACAGAGCAGAAGATGAGAGGACGTGGGAGAGCAGCAGGGTACGAGTCGATACCGATCCAGACTTCAGTGTTGGAAGTATTCGGAAAAGTAATTTGAGCGAGAAGTTCCTCATACTTTATATTTTATCAGCTGCAGACTGGTGCAGCTCTCTGCAGAATTCAGCAGATCAGATAAATCTCACTTCAGCCCGTCTGCACCCCGTCGATTTTATAATGACCAATTCTACTCAAAGCTTTAATCACACTGATCCAGGATCTGAACATTCAGTTCAGTTTTTCATCTGCATGTTAATATGGCTTCATGTTCTTCTTCTTCTTCAGCCAATGTATGTAATGTATATTTCCTAATCTCGTTTCCTCCTGGTGGTACCGTGTGGTATCATGTGTCTGGATGTCTCGTATCATCTCATAGAAACGCTGACTAAAGCTTCAGGGAGTTTTCAGAGCTGCAGTTTGTTTGCTTTGTTCCGATCATAGACTAGTCGTGTAGTCTCCGTCACGTCACCCAGAGGTTTCTGAAGAGCCGTTGTGAAGCTCGAAAACTTTTCTTGCCACTTGAATATTAACACAAGCTGCTGTAACTTTTTACTAACTGGAAAAAAAAAATGCGGATTCCGTCCTGGCCGTGGAACAACGGACCAGCTCTTCACTCTTGCAAGGATCCTGGAGGGGGCCTTGGAGTATGCCCATCCAGTCTACATGTGTTTTGTGGACTTGGAGAAGGCATATGACCGGGTCCCCCGGGAGATACTGTGGGGGGTGCTGCGGGAGTATGGGGTGAGGGGGGCACTTCTCAGGGCCATCCAATCCCTGTACGCCCAAAGCGAGAGCTGTGTTCGGATCCTCGGCAGTAAGTCGGACTCGTTTCCGGTGGGGGTTGGCCTCCGCCAGGGCTGCGCTCTGTCACCAATCCTGTTCGTGATATTCATGGACAGGATATCGAGGCGTAGTCGGGTGGAGGAGGGTTTGCAGATCGGTGTGCTGAGGATCTCATCGCTGCTTTTTGCAGATGATGTGGTCCTGTTGGCATCATCGGTCTGCGACCTCCAGCACTCACTGGATCGGTTCGCAGCCGAGTGTGACGCAGTCGGGATGAGAATCAGCACCTCTAAATCTGAGGCCATGGTTCTCAGCAGGAAACCGATGGATTGCCTACTCCGGGTAGGGAATGAGTCCTTACCCCAAGTGAAGGAGTTTAAATATCTCGGGGTCTTGTTCGCGAGTGAGGGGACGATGGAACGTGAGATTGGTCGGAGAATCGGAGCAGCAGGGGCGGTATTGCATTCGCTTTACCGCACCGTTGTGACGAAAAGAGAGCTGAGCCGGAAGGCAAAGCTCTCGATCTACCGGTCAATCTTCGTTCCTACTCTCACCTATGGTCATGAGGGTTGGGTCATGACCGAAAGAACGAGGTCGCGGGTGCAAGCGGCCGAAATGGGTTTCCTCAGGAGGGTGGCTGGCGTCTCCCTTAGAGATAGGGTAAGAAGCTCAGTCATCCGTGAGGGACTCGGAGTAGAGTCCTTGCTCCTTTGCGTCGAAAGGAGCCAGTTGAGGTGGTTCGGGCATCTAGCACGGATGCCTCCTGGGCGCCTCCCTTGGGAGGTGTTCCAGGCACGACCAGCTGGGAGGAGACCACGGGGAAGACCCAGGACTAGGTGGAGAGATTATATCTCTACTCTGGCCTGGGAACGCCTCGGGATCCCCCAGTCAGAGCTGTTTAATGTGGCCCGGGAAAGGGAAGTTTGGGGTCCCCTGCTGGAGCTGTTGCCCCCGCGACCCGATCCCGGATAAGCGGTTGAAGATGGATGGAAAAAAAAAATCCATTTGCCCTCTGATACAACCGTAAAATAGTTTAATGAATCTCTTTTATTCTTAAATGAATTGAATAATAGCTGAAAGGTCATTAACTCCCTCTGTTCCTGCTATCTGAATCTTCCATGTTCACAGACCTCACAACTGTGTTGAAAAAACATTATTATTATAATACATCAGACCGGCACATACGGGTACTTCACAAAAAGTCCAGGCCACGCCCCCTTTTGGGGGAAAGAAAACTGACTTCAACGTAATCTGACGTATGTTTGGATTGTAATTGTGATAAGTTCGTCTGCATTCATCTCTTGGTATACAAACAATTGTTTCATGTCTAATAATTTTTTCGGGATCTTGGCTGAACCTGAGCGTTGATGATACCTTAATAAATGAAGGTTGATCGCCACCATGTCCCTTCAGTCTTCCTCCGTACAACACAGTGGCCGGATATTGCTGATCCAGACTTCTCTACATATTTGATTGAATCCCGTTAGGCTAAGTGTTGTCTGTAAATAAGCATTATTAGCGGGGCACTTAAAGGGACTGTTTGTAACTTTTTAAGCGTATAAATGTACCGGGTCGGGACACACATGCGCGCTCGCATATGCGCGTTCGCGTGTAGCCGCTGCCTCTCCTCCTCTGCCTGCTCGCCTTCACTCAGACAGCGCACGCGTTCTCGCTCAGCTCGCTCCACATCTAGACGTGAACACGCGCTCACTCCACACTGCAGAGGAGTTAGTTTAGCTCTGAGAATATCTAGTGGACGTTTGTGCAGGAATAAATGCTGCAGCTCCTCCAGACCAACAGAGGTTTCCCGTGTCTTGTGAAGTGACGGGGCTCTTCAACGAGTAACATTATCGTCTCGTTACCCACCTGGTGCCGGTGTCTTCCTGCTCTCCCCGGCTGCGGGCGGAGACGAGACGTTACTCGCTGCTGAGCAGGCTGAGACAGGAAAAGCCAACACTAGTATCTCCTTCATGGAGAGACCTTCGTCTGGTCAGCTAACATTACTGCCAAGCAGCTGAAATATAGAGTGATATTGTAGTTTTAGCTGACGTGTGTCGCCTCACTGTGTTGAGCGATGCTCGTTCAGGTATATTTAGAGCGAGCAAGCGCGAACCCGACGCTGACTTTCGTTGATTTCACGGCCACAGGTGTCGCTGTTAAGAAGCATTTCTGAAAGTTACAAATAGTCCCTTTAAGCATAACAATTGTGCATTTTGCGATAAAAGAAACAAATTTGGCACAGATGTAGGTTTATATGTTATGAAAAGATATCGATATCGGGGCACTGCAAAGTTGGCCCTTGAGGGCTGTGAATGTAAACATAGTCCATGTGGGCAGAATCGAGATAGCAAGAACGCTCATTAAAATCGGTGTAAATGCAAAGAAAACCGTCATGGTTTGTGCACGGCCCGGGACAGGAGGGCTCTGATTAACCAGAACATCACTGGCTATGGATTATTACCTGCTGTTTATAGGTATTCCATCCATCTGCAGCAGAGATGCAGTACAGAGGAGGACAGAGGCATGTAGGCTTCATTTCCTGTGGTTTGATCAAATTATATGAAATAATGGCAGGACAGGATGTTCCATTAGTGTCTGTATGGAAATCAGCCTCGACTCCAGTCAGACTGATGAAACTAATGTCCTGTTTGGACAGTTAAATGTGCTACTTCCACCGCAGGATCAGCTTCTTTCTGTCTGCTAGAGGGACTCTGAACCGTTTTGTACATTCACACAATGTTAATATATAACTGTGGGAGTTTTTTTCGGTAACAATCTGTAATAAGCATAATTTGTAAATGGTAAATTAATAGTTAAAAAACTTAGTTAATAGTTATTCTTCTGTTAACAAACAATGAAGCTAGTGTAATATGAAATAATTAATTTATAAATTGTATATTGAATCATAGCTAATAAGAGACAATAACAATTACATTCTGAAGTATTTTTTTTTTTTTTACAGTTTGTTATCACATTTTATATAATATATTAAGTATTCATTAATGATTATCAAATGATTTGTAAACTTTTAAGAAATTGTTTGTAAAACATCTATAAACATTACCTAGATAGATGAACCAGAAATCAGTTATTAACATATTATTGACAAACTATTAACTATCTATTTGAATGTTTATAAATGCTTTATAAAGTATTTATCAACCATTTAACAAGGTATTATAATAACCAGTTGTAACTTTATAATAACCATCCAAATAATGTTTATAGATGATTTATTAACCAATTATTAACCATTAACAAAGTATTAATTATCTATCTAAATCATTTTTATAGATGCTTTATAAAGTATTTATTAAACTTTTAACAAGATGTTATAATAATTAGTTGCAACTTTATAATAGTCATCCAAATAATGTTTATATGGGCTTTACAAACCAGTTATTGACCATTAACAAAGTGTTAACAAATCTTTAATTAACTATCAATTTACCATTTATAAATTATAAATATAACCATAATATAAAATAAATTAAGTGTTACCATTTTTTCTCTTTGTCAAACACCTTCACTGGATTTAACACTAAAAAAGAAGCCATGTAATGCCAGAAAATACAAATTCAGATAATGTGACCCAGTTTCTGACCGAGGGGTTGAAAAGGAAAACAGAATAGAGGACGATGATGATGATGATGATGATGGCGGCCCGACATCTTTTGAAGTTTCATCACTATACTGGAGGAAACTGTGAGAAGACAGAGAGGAAATAATGCAATAAGACAAACGCTGTTATTGTATCAGCAGGTCAGAAGCACATTATGGTGAAGGGCGTCCTCGGCCTCATGGGTGTGCTGACATTTTGAACTCTAGTGGATTGTTTTAACACTTCAGTCACGTTGTCACGTCGTCTTTGCAGTCCCTTGAACACAGCGTGTTGTCAGTTCTGTTAAGATGTTTCCCCGAGAGACGAGATGAAGTTCAGCACACCCACGTCCACTTCACAAGCCAACGCTGCAGAATTAGTGTAAATTATTAAGTGTTATTCTTAGCAGTGGGGGCTCTTGTGTGGATGAGTCACATCACACAGAATGAATAATGCAAATTGTGGAAAGAACAGCGTGAAAATAGTGATTGCTGCATGTTTAGATCTACAGCCGAGATGGAAGTGCTCACATGTTCCAATTAAAATTTCGAAGTTAAAATTAGTTTTTAATTTAAACTAAGAGAATTGCATTTAATTAAACCAGCACATTACATATTAACAACTTAGATCAGAGAAAGTGGAAAAACGTTATGTTCGCTAACTGCAAATCACGTTACTGCAGTATAAAGCAAACGGCTGTCAGTACTCTACGCTCTAATGTATGATATATGAAAAACTGATACACTCAACATTATTTCTTTAGCATCTTTCACCAGGGATTAAATAATATAAAAACACATTATAATTAGGGCTGTCAATCAATTAAAAATATTTTATCACGATTGATCACAAATTAACCACAAATTTTTGTTCTGTTCAAAATGTACCTTAAAGGGAGATGTGTCAAGTATTTAATACTCTTATCGACATGTTCGTGGACAAATATGCTTCTTTATGCAAATGTGTGAATATATTTATTTTTGGAAATCAATTAACGACACAAAACAATGACAAATATTGTCCAGAAACCCTCACAGGTACTGCATTTAGCATAAAAATATGCTCAAATCATAACATGGCAAACTGCAGCCCAACAGGCAACAACAGCTGTCAGTGTGTCAGTGTGCTGACTTGACTATGACTTGCCCCAAACTGCATGTGATTATCATAAAGTGGGCATGTCTGTAAAGGGGAGACTCGTGGGTACCCATAGAACCCATTTTCATTCACATATCTTGAGGTCAGAGGTCAAGGAACCCCATGACAGTTTTTCCTCGCCAAAATGTAGCACAAGTTTGGAGCATTATTTAACCTCCTTCGATCGCAAGCTAGTATGACATGGTTGGTACCATGTCATATATGCATCATATAACAGAGAAGTAATATAAAACCAAAGAGCAAAATAAAAAGCAAGAATAAGAGTCTACAGTCATGCTAGAGGCTCTTTGAGGCTGTACTTGGACACAGCGGTGCTTTGAGCTAAATGCTGACACATCTTAGTTTAGACTGTTAGCATGCTAACATTTGATAATTAGCACAAAACACAAAGTTCACTGACTGACTGACTGACTGACTGAGCGGCTGTTTGAGGACGGATTACCAGGTAAAAACAGCGCAGCAGTCGCCAACCTTGAGACCTGAAAATATGGGAGGATTTGAAAACAAAAGCGGGGGGTTTCAAGTTCAGAGACTTTGTTTCCTGCATTCTGTTTAAAGAATAAAAATAACAAAATAATAAATACACTGCGACAGCATTATTTGTTAAATAGGCCTACTTTTGATTTTAATTAAAATTTTCAGGAAAGAAAACTGAATAATTAGCTGGCCTGAACTTGTGTGAATCTCTGGCATAAACTTATTCATCAGTTTTCATTAATTCATTCATTTGTTACAGCTTGAGTATTGCTTTCAGACACATTGCGACAACGGCACTGCGCTCTAAAACCCATTATTTCCAATGGCTTACATCACGCCACGACAGCTTTGCTATGATGCTGCAGATGTGCGGCGAGCGTAGCTCAAACCACGCCGCGGTGTCGTGAGCATCTCTCCTCCATCAGGAAAAGATATTAGTTATGGCTCTGTTGTCCTCTGGATGGAAACAGTAGAGTTTATAGACGCTGTACAGTTCCAGAAACACCTAAAAAAGGTGTGAAAAATCAGGAGAATTGTGACCCCGGGAGGAAACCGGGAGATGGCGATGAAAAACGGGAGTCTCCCTGAAAAATCGCGAGGGTTGGCAAGTAAACAGCACGGTGATCATTTGTGTTCTCAGAACTCAGGTAGAATAATCTGGATTACATTTGTGTGAGTCTGAAACAGGACGACACAGTCGACATGGTATTCTGTCTTTAAATGCTGATTTTGGAGGAAGCAGGAGACAGATTAGAATGAAATGAGTTTTTAATCAGACCATCATTGATTAAAAGAGCCAGTCAACGATCATTTGAACTGCTGTACGGCCTCTCTGGTGCTGTTTTATTGAGCCAATTATGTGCCATTCATCATCAACACAGTGCCCACGTCTTTTGTCAGTTGTTCCCTCTGCGGCCGCTGTAGAGAAAAGGAGCTCTGACTTTGTTTGGCCGCTCTGAGCGCTTCTAGTTGAAAAACTGTGAACTTTTCAGAAAGGCGCCCAGACAGCAGTTCTCTACCAGAGAAAAGTGCTGTGTGGACACTGAGCATCGTGTGTCCGGCTGCAGGAGACTCCTCCTGACAGACACTAATGGACTCAACACAATAGTTAGAAATTACAGAGCTGCTCGTCCCTCTGGTTTCTGACTGATGTGTCCTTTGTTCTGAACCAACAAAGGATTAAATGTTGTATTCAGCCTCTGCTCCTCCGCTCTGCCAACCGGCAGATTTACTTTAGTTTGTTCTTATCATTTATGACAACATTTCTTCTTCTTGTGCTCTTCTACTGTGTCAATGGATCTTACTGACTAACTTTTCCTCTAGCGCCACCATCAGGTTTATATCTGTGATAAACAGTAAAACATCTCAACAACTGTTGGATGGATGGTGATGGTATGTGGTTCATCATTCAGGATGAATTGTAATAACTTTGGTGATCCTCTGACTTTTCATCAGCTCAACATTTTGATGTGTTTGATACTTAAAGGAATATTTCACCCCAAAAAATTAACATCTGTAAATCAATTACTCAATTCAATTCAGTTTATTTTTATATAGCGTCAAATCATAACAGAAGTGATCTCGAGAGGCTTTTCATATAGAGCAGGTCTAGACTGTACTCTAATAATTTAGAGACCCAACAAAAGATCCTCCAGGAGCATGCATTGTTATGCAACAGTGACAAGAAAAACCTCCCCTTGACTCGTGGGTACCCATAGAACCCATTTTCATTCACATATCTTGAGGTCAGAGGTAAATGCCCATTTTTCCTCACCAAAATTTAGCGCAAGTTTGGAGCGTTATTTAGCCTCCTTTTAGACAAACTAGTATGACATGTTTCTAGTTTCATATGATACCAGTAACTTCACTCTATAGCTTTAAAACCGAGCAGCTACAACCTAAAAATCACAAGTTGCGGTAATGCGTTAAAGAAATTAGTGGCGTTAAAATGAATGTGCATCAACGAGTTATTATCACGTTAACTTTGACAGCCCCAATCAGTATGTGATGAGTTGGGACGAGAAAGCATTTCCGAAGCACATGCATCTTCGTTGAAACCTTACCATTTAAAACACTGTGACACAATCATCTAATATGAACATACAGCAGTTCATCAGGAGACTGAGCTGCCTGGAGACGTGCAAAAAAGTCATTTTTGCAATTCTTTTTTTGTAATTAAATAAATTAAATTGCAGCCAACTCGTTAAGTTTTGGGGTTGTTGAGTTTAGATGAAGGTTTGAGTGACATTTATAAAAACTCTGTTTGACTCGTGTTTCTATGCACAACATGAAGAACAAGCAGCTCTGTGGTGTGTTATCACTCTCAGTGGACATCACAGTGTTTCCATTTATTTTGTTTATCTGTCTGTTAAAATTGTGAATGGATTTGCATGCAGCTTTGTGTGGAGGCTCCAGTAAAGATCTTGACATTTGCATCTTTCTGGAGGATAAATGTGATGTTTTTTTTAAGCCGCAGAGCATCCAGACTTCTATTCAATGCTCGTGTTTGAGCAGCTTCTTATCTGCAGAAAGCCGTCAGCCTGAACCCTCCCGCTCAAAGGTCATGTCGATGACCTTTCCCACCTCTGCGGAGGAGATTCCCCCATCAGTCATGACATTTCTCCTGAAACTATCTGCTGCAGTTAAGATCTGTAGGGAGGAATCTATTTTATATTCAGCTGATTCTGTTTAACCATCTACAACTGTTAGACAGGTCAGAAACTCTTCATTATCCTCCCTCCATAAACGCACTCAGAGCTCACCTATTCACAGCAACCTTTGATACCGGGTGCTAATTTCAGACCCTGTCCACACTGCTGCACAGAGCGCCGTTCGCTTGTTTATTCAAAGTTTATTAATATTGAATGTGTCACGTGTCCAGATTGCACCAAACACTGCACATCCTCAGGTCCCCATCAATACACCCGCCAAGTGTGAAGTAGATTAGATGAACGGTTCTCGAGATATGCGAAGGACACACAGACAGACAGATATACAAGAAACACAGAGAATGGATGAATAATGCATAATGAAATGACATGTGACATGCACAGAACTGGCGATGACAGTAGCAAAGGGGATGCATCAAAATGAAATATCAGCGTGTTTGGAGAGCTGGAGGTAGAAGTCGACTGCTGGGAGCGTACATTAACACAATGGGACACTCTGTCCTCACTCTACCTCTATGCCTTTATATTTTAATGCTGCATGGGCTGAAACCTTGACACAGTAAAGGGCTCTCACTTCTTCACAAAATACTCTCCTAGTGAAGTGTCAGTCAAAAACACAACACAGTACTCCAGTCAGACCTGGTTCGTGAGATGCTGTTAGAGGAACAAAGGAGTTAAAGGTCACATATTATACTCCATTTAAACTAGTTATTATAGGTCTCAGACACCTCCAAACCATGTCTCTGAAGTTTTCTTTTCAAAAAAACAATCAGATCATGCATTCCAGCATGTCTCTATAACCTCTGTTTCAGCCCATTTCCAAAAGTGCTGATTTCTGTGTCTGTAGCCTCTGTCTCCTCCCACTCTGCTCTGATTGGTCAGCGTTTTCTGTCAATCAAACGTCCTCAACAACAGCGTCACCCTCCCCCTCCCTCCCGGAGAAGCTCTCTCTCTCTCTCTCTCTCTCTCTCTGTAGAGAGAGAGAGAGAGAGAGAGAGAGACGAGTGGAGAGATAGCAGCTCGAATAAAGTTTATAAACCACTTTAAAGTTTATAAACCAGAAACTTCACCCAGCGCACGTTACCGGAGGAATCTGATCAGAAATCGGCGACACATGATGAACATCTGCGGTCCAGATTCCAGGTTTTCCTGACGGTTTCTCTCAGGTAAATAATGCTGTTTATAGCTCTGTTAGTTAGCTCAGTGTTTACCTCATGCATCAACTCTGTAAACCGTAAACATACACTCTGTTTTACGTCTGTCTTTACAGATCCATCTGTGAGAAATGACCGACAGAATCATCCCAGAGGAGAGCAGATAGCTGAAAGCAGATGGCTCTGTTTACATGGAGATACAAAGCTAACCCGGTAGCATGTAGCTAACCCGTTAGCATGTAGCTACATGCTAACGGGTTAGCTACATGCTACCGCTATGACACGGTGTGTAAACACAGCGACCATCAGGGTGGAAAATAGAAGATGTGAAACAGTAGTCAGTTCATTATTTCTGCTAAAAGATAAATGTATGGAAGATCAGAGTAATGGTATATTATTTACAGTAGTAGCTGTCTCTGTGTTACCATGACTACAGACCACCGGAGCTTAGCTTACCGTAGTTTACCAGAGCTGAAGACTTTCTCCTGTACCATGTTAACATAACTAACTAACAGGTGAGATGATTACAAATGCTGTGAATAATTAATATTGTCATCTGTCTACTCAAATAAAGTTTGACTGTGAAACAGAAATGTGTTGTGTTGCTTACAAGTCACTATTTACTACCTGTAATCTGCTACATGCATGACATCAAATATATATAATATATAAATATCATCTGTTTAAACAGTGTAATTACATAAAGCCTTTGTGAAAGAACATGTTATATTTAGATGATGGGAGTACATGAAGCCTGTTCTGCTGGTTCTTGCAGACTAACTGTAGGGAGCTACTTTGCTCAAGTTAGGTTGAGGAGGAGAGACAGTGACGCGCTGTGGGCTGGGGTCAGCTACTGAAGGTTCTCTCTGGTTCGACCAGGAAACCCTCACGTGACTTGCATTCCCTAATGACGTCAAGATACAAGGAAAAAAGCGAATTTTTTTTTCTGCACCCATTTCCGGACAAACGGAGGAGGAGAAAAAGAGAGAGGATGGTCTTTTATGATACTATGGTGGCCTGTAGACACACTGGGGACAGATATTGATGTTTAAAAGACATGGAAAAGTGCATTTTGCATAATAGGTGACCTTTAAGACAAAAACTGAACAGAGGACAGAACATGTAAAAGCAAGAAACATCAAGGCCATCAGCAGAGAGACGCTGTTACTCATAACCAATTTAACAAACTAAACCATCGAGTAAGGATGTTCCATAAAAAGGCATATTTCCCTTAAAGGGACTGTTTGTAAGAATCAGAAATGCAAAATAGCATTTTACATTAAATATTGTGGTGCTGCAGAGATGTCCTGGCCGACACATCATATTCTACAGACTTCAGAAAACACGCGAAAATCCCACCATAACTCATTTTAATATGTTTATCAATGAAAATGAGAATAATGATGTAGAAGTTATCATTCCCTCTAATATCGCAAATCATATAGAAATATCAGTCAAAAAATATTGAATTATTTATAAAGTTATTGTTTTTGTTTATACTATTTATCTGTTGTTTTAAACTATTTGACTCTAAATTAAACATTTTTAAATGTTTCTTCTTATCTGTTGTTATAGTGTAAATATTATCCACATCACCATGACAACCAATATCATCATCAGGACAACATGTCAGTCACATGTTTCTCAAAGACTCAGAGATTAAAGTTCGTATCATCATCATCAGCATCATCATCATCATCATCATCATCATCATCATCATCATCATCATCATCATCATCATCTATTTCTGTTGTCCTACAGTCACAGACCTTCACTGGTAAAACCTTCAGTGGGAGATCATCACCAGTGTTAATGTATGGAAACATCCTCTCAGTGAAAGTGTGTGTGAAGGTGTGTACGTGTTTGTTAGTATCAGGATCAGAGAACGACAGCTTTCCTTTGTTCCAGTCCAGATTCACTCTGATCCTCTGGAGCTTCTTCTGCACTACGAGATCAGTGAAACCTGATGGGGAGACTGCGCTGTATTCATCATCACTGAACCATATTCTCCATAATCCAGAGTCTATGACTCCCTTCCTCTGGACAGACTCTGCTAACACACCCAGTCTCCAGTCTGTACAGTCTCCAACCTGGACGTCCCAGCTGTGAGTCCCTGAGTTAAAGCCCTCAGAGCCCAGGACAGAGTAGTAACCATCAAACCTCTCTGGATTATCAGGAAGCTGCTGTTTCTCTCCTCGTCTCACACTGGTCAGATCTTCAGACAGGATGACTTCTGTATCAGCAGTGTTTGGGTCCAGAATCACAGGAGTGTAGGAGACCATGGCCTTCATCTTGTTCCAGATGTTGAAGGTCAGGTTGCCCAGGTGTTTGGCCTGGTCTATCAGAGCTCCTGAGAGCAGCTGTGGATCCTCCAGCAGGGGGCGCTGCTGGACTCTTTCCACTGCAGCCTTGTAGTTGAGCAGGAATGAGACGTCTTCAGCTCTCAGCTCGTCCTCTGTGGCTCTGACTGTGTCTGAAAGAGCTGCTATCTCTCTGCTCACAGCCTCCATCTTCTCCTTCATCATCTGACTCTTCTGCTCCTCTTCCTCCCACAGTGCAGCCATCCTGTCCTCCTCTTCCTCTTCTAGAAACTGGTGAAGCTTCTTAAACTGCTCCTTAATCTGCCTCTCTGTGTGTCGGGCCTGGACCTTCATGTGTTCTGCTGTTTGATCAAACTTCACTTGAACTTCTTCAAAAACCTTTAACTTCTCCTTTAAGGGCTCCAGAGTTTCCTGAAGATCCTTCTTGTGTTGTCGTGCAGCTTCATCGATGGGTCTGAATATGTGGTTGGTGTGTTTTTCTGAATCTCTGCAGACGAGACACACCGGCTGCTGATGGTCCAGACAGAAGAGTCTGAGTTTCATAGAGTGCAGACTGCAGAGAGCCTCTGAAGATCTCTGATCTCTCTCCTGTAAGAAACTCTCACACACGTTCTTTAAATCCAAGTTAGGAGGTAGGAAGTCCTTTGAATGTCTTTTCTTACAAAGTGGACACTCTTGGATGTGTTTCTCTGTCCACCAGCTCTGCAGACAGACTTTACAGAAGCTGTGGCTACATGACAGCATGACAGGATCTTTAAAGATGTCGTGGCAGACAGAACAGCAGAGATCGTCCTCTAATCTGGAAGCCATAGTCTCTGAGTGAAGCTGAAAACACAGCAGGCAGACGGCTCAGCCACTTACTGTTCCCTGAAAGTTACTTTCACTTTGAGACTTTGTTCTTGTCAAACTGTGGTTCAGTTTGTGGATTCAGCAGCTGGTTGAAGTGGTAGTATTCCAGTATTCCCAGTATTCCCTCCTGTAGATGTCCTCTCTCAGTGGAAGTGGTGGTTTTGATCTGAAGATGAATCTTATCGTCGGTCTCTCAGTAACAACCCGTTTCCTGGTTTGTCTCAGACGAGTCAGGTGATGGGTGGAGCTTCATCATAACAGTTTGTGAGGTTGAGTTTCATTCCAAACTGCTTAAAGGCACAGTCACACATGTGAGAGTTCACCAAAGCTGAACTCCACTCACTCCTTGACTGTATGAGCTGCAGATGTGTGTTTGCATGTAGAGGGGAAAGTAAAACAGCCAGTAGTAACAAAAAATAAAATGAATCACAATTCTGTTAATCAATAACTAATCCAATATGAATGTGAGTGTGTGTGTAGATTTGTATTTACAATGTTAAAAAGTTTTGAATCAGTGGTTATATTGATGTTCTTCTTTTCTTCAATAATAACTGTTTTAATTAAGGATGTCAATCGATTAAAATAGTTAATTGTGATTAATCGCAAATGAATAGCACATTTTTTATCTGTTCAAAATGTACCTTAAAGAGACTGTTTGTAAGATTCAGAAATGCTTGTTAACAGTGACACCTGTGGCCGTGAAGTCAACGAAAGTCAGCGTCGGGCTCGCGCTCAAGCTCGCTCTAAATAGACATGAACGAGCATCGCTCGAAACAGTGAGGCGACACACGTCAGCTAAAACCACAATATCACTCTATATTTCACCTGCTTGGCAGTAATGTTAGCTGACCAGACGAAGGTCTCTCCATGAATCACTGCTGATCGGGTGCCGCGTTCGGGGGTAGACACCGGCACCCAGTCGGAGACGATAACGTTTCTCTCTGCGGAGCCCCGTCACTTCACAAGACCCGGAAAACCTCTGTTGGTCTGGAGCTGCAGCATTTATTTCTGCACAAACGCCCACTGTACATTCACTAGATATTCTCAGAGCTAAACTAACTCTTATTAAGTGTGAAGTGAGCGCGCATGCACTTGAGGTGGAGCGAGCTGAGTGAAGGCAGGCAGGCAGAGGAGCAGAGACTCCGGCCCTGGAGACCAAAGCTATGGTCTCCCCCGCGTCCTCTGACTGTTTTGCAAGACGAGCTTCCTAGATAAAACTTTGCGGTTTTGGTGCTTCCGTGTAGTTTGTGTTGGAGTCTCGTCTGAACAGCGTATAGCCACACGCGAGCGCGCATATGCGGGCGCACATGGGACACCGACCCGGGTGATTTATACGTGTAAGAAGTTTCAAAAAGTCTCTTTAACTTCTACTAACTTCTTCTGCCAAAACATAGCATAACTTTGGAGCGTTATGTAACCTCTGCCCGACAAGCTAGTATGACATGGTTGGTACCAATGGATTCCTCTCGCTCTAAAACTGAACCTACTAGAGCCTCTGAAAGACAGTAAAGTCGGTCGGGATCGCCAGCGGTCTTGCCTCTCTAAGTTTCATCTCAGTCTCAGTGTCATTTAGTTTTGAAACCGCTCAGTGAACTACATCTCTCATCGTCACCAACACTAGCTAGCTAGCTAACTTAGCTATGTTCCACACACAGGTGATACGTTATCTGACCTGATGTGTTTTATCCAGCGACTCCTGGTCTTTTAATCAGCCGGTAAGAGAAAGAAGGATCAGACCTGTTGTAGCGAACCCCAGCCAGACAATGGTGAAGCGTACTGATGTTTCAGAAGCCTTTTATTTATGTTCAGCCGTCAGCCATATTTTGAACACAAATTCACTTTGCTTTCTGTAAAATCCTTCCTTCAGAAAACACCTTTCTTCTTTAACCACCTTTTCTTCTTTAAAGGGACTATTTGTAACTTTTTAAGCGTATAAATGTAGCGGGTCGCCACACATGCGCGCTCGCATATGCGCGTTCGCGTGTAGCCGCTGTACACTCCTCCTCTGCCTGCTTGCCTTCACTCAGACAGCTCAGCCCGCTTCACCTCTAGACGTGAACGCGCGCTCACTCCACACTGCAGAAGAGTTAGTTTAGCACTGAGAATATCTAGTGAATGTACAGTGGACGTTTGTGCAGAAATAAATGCTGCAGCTCCTCCAGACCAACAGAGGTTTCCCGTGTCTTGTGAAGTGACAGAGCTCTACAGAGATTTACGTTGTCTTCTCGTTACCGACCGGGTGCCGGTGTCTCCTCTGCTCTCTCCGGCTGCGGGCGGAGAGAGCAGAGGAGACATGCTGCAGAGCCCCGCTGCCTCAGCCTGCACTTAGGCAGGAAAAGCCAACACTAGGATCAGATCTAAATCATGTTCATGGAGAGACCTTCGTCTGGTCAGCTAACATTACTGCCAAGCAGCTGAAATAAAGTGATATTGTGGTTTTAGCTGACGTGTGTCGCCTCACTGTTTTGAGTGATGCTCGTTCAGGTATATTGAGAGCGAGCAAGCGCAAGCCGACGCTGACTTTCTTTGATTTCACGGCCACAGGTGTCGCTGTTAAGAAGCATTTCTGAAAGTTACAAATAGTCCCTTTAAACACCGTAAGAGCTAAAGGACAGACAAATAAAATACAATGAGCTCTTACTAAAAATGTAAACATTACAAACCTTATCCATATACTGTATTTGCCATACACATTAGCATTAATCAAACCTTAAGCCCAACATGTGCACATGAAAAGCTAGAAAGCTGGCATTACAGCAATCTCCATGAAAAGCTAATGTTAGCAAGACCGTCAGAATGACAACACAATTAAACACACACACTGTAAATGCGTCCACCTAAATCACATAATGTTACTGCATATAATCATAAAACATATTAAACACACAATACCTTGTTCCCGTACTGGCTAGGCGCTTAATTATCAGTTTATGATGACATAAAGCAGCGCAATTGCGTGCTTTCCCTCCTTCAGTAAATCTCCGTAGCAGTATCCTCTTCCGCCAGGAGGTGGCGTCAAAATAAAAGTCCCGTAATGTAAAAAGGCGACTTTCAAAATAAAAGCTTGCAGAAAGTAATTATCTTATAAACAGACCTTAATGCACATTTAGGAGTCATTTACACCCGTTGCATGTGTGAGTTTATCCCAGTAGGAAACACACACACATCGTAGCTTCAGAGAGAGAGACGTCACTACCACACTTTTGGGTGTGTCGTCTTTTCAATGACGTATTTTCACAGTCTGATGCTTCAACAGTTTTACAACAAACTGAGACTTTCTTGACTTGCGAAATTATCTTTTAAATTAACAAACATCATATGTGTGATTCATGGAGCAATTAAAACAGGATCAAACAAATTTTTCTCTCTCTCCGTTCATATTTTTTTTAAAATAAGGTCCTATGATGGTCTACCAGAGGGGCAGGACTTCACCTCTCTATATAAAAAGTCTTGGAGAATGAAGAAGTATACAGATAGTGTGTTTTATATTTGGGTTGTGTTCAGGGTCATTACATGTGTGGAGGATGTTGGGCGTTTTTGGGAGTGTTTGACTGACACCATAAGCTCCTTGTTAAAGTCCTTTTTCCTTTCAACAATTTAGTTTTACAACTTAGTTTAATCATGACCTAAGAGTAATTTTAGTTTCCTGAACTTAATCTGACTTTAACTTTAGATACATAAACTTCTTATTCTGGTTATTTTTTCCTCTCCTCTCTTTTTTAAATGTTTAGTTTGCCATTTTTAGACCACTTGAAGTCCATAAAAGGACGTCTCTATCACTTAACTACTTCACACAGACAGTTGTCTTTTCACGTCGCTCGCTCTTCAATGACAACCAGCCCTTTATTCAACAGTTGATAAGTGTTTAAATCACTTGTCGGCCAAAGTAGTCTCTATTCATTTCCATTTCTTCTTTGTTCATTTCACCTGTCTGTATCAGCAGAGACAGACTCAGCTAAGTGCTCAGCTTTGTCCTTCCTCCCCCGTCTCAGGATAAAAAGTTGTTTGCTGGAAGAAATGAAAGAAGGTGAAAGAATTTGACGTCACCTGTTATGGAGGTTTTTTCCGCCAATCGATCGTTTTCTTCTCAAACACAGAAGGGAAAGCAGATAAACTGTGACTGTCCCTCATGAGGACATAGTGGGATGGATTGACCACAGACTGTCCAGCTGTTCCTTCGCCAAGCACAATATCTCACACGCTAATCATTGGATTTTCATTAAGTTTTGGGAATGATGATGAATGGCACATTAAGGAAGGGGCTACGCTATTTGTGTATGCAGTGATGAAGACGGTCATGACCCCTAGGCTACTCTTTGTGTGGGGCCCTTCCAAGCCCCCAGGAAAAACAACGGTCGTTGATGCCAAACGGCGTACAACAACTTCCGTGTCCATCACATGATGCTGTTAGGCCCAAAAAGACTTTTTCCCATAGACTTACATTGGGAAAAAGACGTCTGTAACTCAACGAATCATTTTTTGCAGTAAATCAACTTCCCAGTATGAACACTTGAATAGTCCTTATTTAAATCATTAGGTCCTAAAAGTTGTAAAATGCACTAATAGCTGAGTCCAGAGTTATTTTCCTTCCTCCGTTCATGTGAATGAGACCCAGACTGAGGCTGGAGCGAGGGCTGGGAGGCAGAGTTAGCAAGCTCTTATCAACAGGGGAGTGGACAAATATGCTGCTTTATGCAAATGTATGTATATATTTATTATTGGAAATCAATTAACAACACAAAACTAAACCTAACCAAGAAGTTGTATTGCGTTTTTTGTTTGTTTTCAATTTACAACGTTAACCACGTGTTTAACTGTTTAAAACTGTTTAAAACTGTTTAAAACTGTTTAAAAGTGCGACCATAATCCGGGAGAAAATATGTTTCCTTCCAATTGTAACAGAGGATGCAGTTTAGTTGTGTGGAAACGTGATTTTGTAAGAGACAGGGGTTGCATTGGCATTGCACCAGTGAGAGAAATTTGGGTCTGAATTTAGCTCCATTTACTGCTGTCACGCTGCTCATGAGGAGGACCGACATGGGAGCACCAAGTGAGATTGCGAGTGTGATTGGATCTGACTCGTGTCCTCGTCGCCACTTTGATTCTTCTATTAATAAACTACGACCTCCGCCAACATATCTCGTCCTGAAATGAAATCCTCATCTGACTGCAGAGCTGGTGAGAAACAGGACCTGTCACTCAGCTGTTATACCTACACACACACACACACACACACACACACACACATTCACACATTCTAGAGGCGGTCCATGCTATGTTGTTAGTCACCTCACTGTAAGAGTCTGTCTTCTCTGATTACCCACTAATTACTCAGATATGGGATGAATACAGCAATAGTGGCAGCTCATCTGTGTCTATCTGTGCAGCACCGTTGTTTCTAATTACTAAACATTAACTGGAGTAATGATAATGCAGGATGTCAACACCTCGTTTGCCTACTTATTGCCAAGAGGAGTATTACGGCTGACTGTCTCCGTGCAGGTCAGGTCAGGTTACCAGCCGCCGCCGCCTCCAATTCACTGATGTGTCATGGACAAACACTTTCAATTACTTTTTCTGTCCCGTAAGGTCCAACCAGCCTCAGAGGAAGATCGCCTGAACATTTATCTGCTTTTGATTTTTATCTCACGAGGAAAAAAGGAAATACTGAACATGTGTCACGTGTCAAATCTTCCTCCTTCGAATTTCCAACCCTGGATGTCCCAATCAAATTGGATACCTGCAGATACAGAGTCTGATCCAATACTTAAATTTACATAGAAGCAGAACATACTTAATGTTGATTAAATATGTACCGTTATGTACCTTAAACCTGCTTTCTTTCTAACAGCCAGCAGGGGGCGACTCCTCTGGTTGCTAAAAGAAGTCTGATTGTATAGAAGTCTATGAGAAAATGAGCCTACTGCTCACTTGATTTATTACCTCAGTAAACATTGTAAACATGAGTTTATGGTCTCAATCGCTAGTTTCACGTCTTCTTCAATACAGCATGATGTTCATTTAGTAAATTATGGTCCCATTTACAGTCAAATAGACCATAAAGCAGGTGATGCTGTAAGGCAGGGGCTACCTTGTGATTGACAGGTCGCTACCATGGCGTTGTCCGTGTTTTCGTCTTAGAACTTTAACCCTTTCACAGTGTGTTTTCACACAACATTTTGGTCGCCTAAAAGTGTCTTATTCAGCGTTCAATTGCACTTAGCTCCAACCTCTCGTGTCACTACTGGTTGCAAAAAACTAAGATGGCGACGGCCAAGAACCAAGATGGCGACGGACAAAATGTCTAACTCAGGCTTCAAAACTGTGATCCACAAACCAATGGGGTGACATCACGGTGACTACGTCCACTTATAGACAATGGTGCAGCCTATTGACTTTACTCCACCAGTTACTTTAAAGTTCTTAGGCAGCATTTTACTGGACTCAACTTCCAGTTCCTCCTGCGGGGTGTGAGGTGATTGACAAGAAACAGAATGCTACATGATGACTCAGCCTCTTAAAATCAGGATTAGACCGAAAATGTGAGATATCCTGTAAAATGCTCTGTGAGTCAACAGATTCAGGCAACATAATTACTGCAGTTATAAATATGAAGACGTATTATTATTCATTTTGTCAGCTCTCTTAAGCTGTAAATCTGTCTAAAATCCCCAATTCAACCTCTGCCAACCCAGCTTTGATAGCTTGACAAGACTCTCATGTAATCACACACGTTTAAGACAGCATGTCAGATGTGTTACTGATGATTTCTAATCAAACCAGCTTTGACAGCGTCTGTACAACAAGCAGCCTGTGGGTACTAACATAGTTAAGACAGAACCTGAAGTTGTTTATCGGGTGTCTGCTGATGTGTTGCACAATGAATCAAACACACCTCATCCTCCCGTCAAGCTGCAGCTCATGAACTAACCACTGAAGCTTTTAATTAACTTTCCTTTTCAATCGGAGCAGCATTTAAATCAGCCGTGTTTCTCACTGAATTCAGTTCATTTAAATGGAATCGTCACAATAATCAATCATCGGAGTTGCTCACCCAGTGCATATGCCCAAAAAGGTTTTCATCCTCTTTCTGGTGTCTTCTTGTTTTGTGGCTCACTGCAGACGTGGATATCAGATGTAGACGAACAGCTTTTCTTCATTTGAGAATGACACTATCCTGATAACTCTATGATGAAGAGTCCGACATGTCAAACAGGAATTGTCAAACCCGTTATGAAAAAAAGCATCTAGTCAGTCCTGACTCACTTGACTTGAGTCTGATGAAGTGGTCACACCAAGAGCGAAGCGAACTTTTTGCATGGCGCGATTACATACAGAGTCAAATGGAACGAATGATGCAACGCAAACACGTGAAATTCGAGTTGAAATATTTCACTCGGAGCGATACATTTGCGTGACGCTGTGTGGTGAAAGCCTCTCAGCGTTGAGATTGTCCTCCTGTCCTCACTGACGTCCTGACGTTGTTGAATCAAAAATGGAGGAAATAAATCTTGTTTGTGTCTGTGGTCACCCAGAGCTACGATAGTACATCATATCTGTACAGAGACCGGACCAAACTCTGTGTAGAAACCACAGACTGTCTATGGTAGAAACAACAACGTCGCTGCCGTATTTATGCCTAGATAACTTTATGTTGAGTGTTGATGGAGCAGCTGCATAGACTGGTACTGATCCATCCAAACTCCATTCAGAAAACAAGCATTTTAAAATCTGTTTGCTTGTCGTCTTGGTAACAGACCTGACGAAGCATGAGTTCAGACTTTTTACAAATTAGCATCGTTATGTAATTATTTCAGCATAATTTTGATCTGTTTATTGCAATTAAATCTCAGCACAATCTGTTTGTTTTGGGTTCATACCGCAGTAGCGACGTTCGGCTTGCTATGCAGTCAGTGCAATGACACTGTATGTGAATACAGCTTGCCGCCGGGTGATGTTATGAACCCAGACACTACGCCGTTTGGTTTTCTGACCTATCTGTGACTTCCACAACATGTATAAAGCAGCAATAGTGGTTATTTCTTCCCTGGTTGATGGAGGAAATAAAAGTTGTTGGTATCTATGGAGCTCCTCTCTCCTTTCCGGCGTGTCTAGCGGGAATGAACACAAATGATACTGGCGGTCCAACTCACGCGAGTAAAGCGAGGCAAAAATTCGCTTTGCTCTTGGTGTGAACACAGCATGAGTCGTTCTACTGTATAAAGGGGAAACTTCATCCACTCTCACTATCTGACCAATTAAGGGTAAACATATTGCAGCTTATCTCTCAGGCACACGAGGTGGAGAACGTATGGAGCTAATCTCAGCTCAACTGTTGCAGAGTGTTTTAAATTACAGCGCAAACGTTTGCTGAAGGTGACCTTCGTCTCTTCGCTGTGTGGTGAACTCAGACCACGAGGCCATCAATCTTCCCGGACTCATTGAGATTCATAAATAACACGGATTTAAGTGAAAGGCAGAGTGAATGGTTTGCTGCCTTCTCTGAGCGTGAGCAAGATTTAAAAGAACACCTTGGACTGTAGGTTGGATGTGGGGATAAACTGGGTGAATTACAACAACCTCAGTGTCCTTGTCACAGCAGATCTGGATTCAGCTCTCAGGACATCAAGCTGGCAGCTTTAAGGTCCAGGAGGTGATGGAGGTGGGGGTGAGGTGATGGAGTTTGGCAGGTGACCGAGGGGTTGATGGATAAGATTTGTGCGGAAGACGAGAAGTTTTCAGAGGTGAGACTAAAATACAGAGAAAACTTCTCTACACAGAGAAAAGGATAGAAGAGAGACTTCATTATCTTCACCTTCATCAGCAGAGAGCACAGATGTGGAGGAAGATAGAAGGTCTAATTTTTATTAAATGAAATCTACATTTGGCACACGTTATAGGCCTACATATTAATTAATGTTGAAGCCCCCTCATTTCTGTGAGAAGAGATGACAGCAGTCTCATCTGAGAAATATTTACAGTGGAAACCTCTTATAGAGATCACATCTGTTAGGGTCAAGTTGATCATTATAAGAGGATGATTATTATAACTGAATTGTTGTTGTGCATAATTTCTCATGCAGATCACCATCTAATTGACATTTATATATTTATTGCTTGATTACAAAGTATGAAATGGACCGCTTCACTTGACTCGCTGCCGATTTTTCTGCCGCTTCCCTCACCAAGGGTGAGGCGTTGGCGTTTTTATCCGTCTCTGCAACACGAGCGTGCATGTGGAACGGCGCTCGTTTGCCGGGACTCTTCGTTCTGTCACCTGGTAGCAGCATGGAGGGAGACGGGCACTGGTCTGCATGTGCCGCAGAGTCGGTTGAGGGTCAGCAGAGTTTCACTTCGGGGGCATCACATGACTAGGCATTCAGATTCATTTTTCATTCAGAGAAAAAAAAAACTTTTTCCTTACATGATATCAATGTGCACGCGGCATCAGCCTCACGTATCCAGCCGGAAAGCAGACGTTCCGCCAGGCAAAGCATCAAGGGAGTAAAGTAGAAAACAAAACAAAAATTCAACTAATGTTAGTCTAACGTAGTTTTCCGTACATTGTCATGTATGAAAAGATTGAAAATAAACACTGCAAGCGGACTACTCGATTACTATGAGCTAATTATTTAAACAGCATTTGTATAGGAATGATTCTGTCCCAAACTTTTTCATCACTCTAAGCGGTTTCCACTGTATTCCAAAGATATGACTTTAAGACAAAATCTTTTCTAACATAACACCCTGTCAGAAGCAACCCCAGGTATACAAAATGTGTGAATCCATCTTCCTGACGAGAGCTGATTCTGAGTCAACATCTCCAAAACGTCTCCTTAGTGCTGAAACAATTACTTGACTCATCTCTTGACATCCATTTAGATTTCTTAAACACAACAGAACAGAAGCGTGGGCCATTCATTATAGTGGAAGCTTTTGTCAGATGCCACCAACCCGCTGTCACGCACAAGGCACCCTTTAGCCTCGGCTTTCTATTAACTACAATGTAAACCCATCTGCGGCAACAGTAAACGCTCAGAGAAAGGGCTGTAGTGACGTAGTTTAAAGAGCGAAAGAGACGGGGAGGCGGGGAGGTGGATAATTCCAACAAACACAAGGCTTTCATCCAGGAGACCGCTGTTCGCTTCCTGTGTGTTAAGTTTCACTTCCACTTTACAATCAGCAGATCGTTCGTGTCACGTGTTCACAACGTCAAGTCACATTTTCACTATAATTAATCCCGGCGCTAAAAGGGTGCCTTGTGCAGCGGAACCAAACGCCGACGGCGTGATTTATACCACTCTGTGGTTTATACACATTTCACAAAGGAATTTAGTTGTATATAAATGTATTTTGTAGACGTCAGGGTTGAAATACAGCAACGGTTTATGAGTTGACAATATAAATCACTGCATCCTGTCGTAGTGCTCATGGTTATTGGAGAACTCCCGACTGTTGTCCTGTGTTTTATGTACACTTGCTGATATGATGTTTTAAGTGTGCCTTTTCTAAATATTGGCACTTGTAGTTTACCTGAGTGTCCTAATGAAATGAAAATATGGAAAGGAGATAACAGACCCGACTTATCATTCATTTATCATTATGATGAGTTCAGGCTGCAGGTGAACAAACCTGCTGGTTTACCGCTGTGGTCTGTTTCAACAAGCAGAATGAATCTGCTTCTATCAGGACAGGACGACACCACAGGAGAAGAACATACACATGATTTATTATAATATGCAAAAGACCTTTGGTGTCCAACCCTGGGGAGGAGATCTTTTTTAGAGTTAGGTTGCTTTTTTTTTTTTAAAGATCACCTCCTTGTTTTTTTTTAATGCTCCCTATGATCTCATGTCTACTCAATAAATAATAATTGTCACAGATTTAGCAAGCAGTATACAAGAAATGTGTTTGACCACAGCTGCTTCTCATTTCCCGATTTTGTGCCTCCTCGTCTCCTCGATCTTCCGGCTTGTGACTTGGAAATCAATCCCAGCGCTCCATTTTGGACATCCCAATGCATCCCGAGGAGCTGATCTGGAGTCTGCCGTCTCTGAGCAGCGGTCAATCACTCGCCAAATCGCTGATCAAATATGAATCAATATTCTGTTACTGTTATGCCTATTTCTCTCCTCAAATGTTTTCAGAATCATCTTGTAGTGTACTGTTTAGCTGTGAAATGAGAAAGTTTGTGACCCGGCAGCCATGTTGAGATCAGTTGAGGAAATACCAAGCACCACCCACCAGCCGGAGCACAGCCAATAGGAACGCTCTCTCTCTGAAATGACCTGTGATTGGTCAAAGTCTCCCGTCCCGAGCTAGATTTTTTACAGCCTGAAAACAGAGCCATGAGGAGGTGCAGAAGTCTAGTTATCTCTCAGAACACTTGAATTACAATATGCTGAAATGACAACCTGAAATGTCCTCGGGCATGAACCCGACTGTGAACAAAAAATAAGATCTTAAAAGTCACTGGACTAAAAGGAGTTAGAAGAGTTGACTGTGTGTAATTCAATCAGCTTTTGTAAATCAGGCAGAAACAATCACATTTACATTTCACGTGTAATCAAGCCGATAAAGTTCGAGGCCTTTTGTTTGTTGGCTCTTCTGAGTGATTTCCCTCCAGCTGAGACTCTCAGCCAATCATAAATAATTGTTGAGCCATGCAGAGCGGCAGAGTTCAGCTCCTTAACACCAGAGGATTAACCTCTCAGCCAATCACCAGCCTTCACACACAAACTGGCTTTCACAGCAGAAAGGCCAAGCTGTGCTGTTTTGAATTTTAGCGTTGCTCTGGATCAGAACCCGGGATCAGTGCGTAAGCCTGCCTCAAACAATCTGCAGACTCTGTCTATACGCCCAGCAGCTCACAGTGTTAGTGGTGTCATCTTTCTCATGGCAGACATTTTGCCTTGAAAACCCCAAATGTAGCTAACAACTGTCTAACAGCAGTTCGTGAAATAGTCAAGAAATTGAATCTATTTGATTTGTGACGCTCAGCACGACTTTCAATTACACGTGACGCCTTTTTAAAAAAAACTACTTAGTTAGGTTTAGGAAAAGATTGCCTCGGTCAAGTTTAGGCAGCAAAGTACTTAGTTAAGTTTAGTAAAAGATGGTGGTTTGGGTTAAAATAAGACCGGAAGTGCCGTAACTTAAGTCCGGAAGTTGCGTGGCAAATAAATCAACATTGACTTCTGCTTTCACACGGGACATGAACAGCGGTCTCCTGGATGAAATCCTTTGTTTTTTGACCCACCCATCCCATGGATGTATTAAGAGAACTGGATACAGCGTTAGAGGTGGGGCCCCGTTCATTCCTATGAAAATTGCTCATTGGCGCATGAAGACAAAATGGCTCGACTTCCACCTGGAAAAGTACCCGGATCTTGGGCACATGGAACATGCGCAGTAGCGTCCTCTCGGTCACATGACTTGGTCACGGGGCCCCAACGTCACGCTGTCGTCATGACTTGCGCTGCAGCCTCGGTCTGGGTCTCACTCACATGAACGGAGGAAGGGAAATAACTCTGGATTCGGCTATTAGAGCGTTTTACAACTTTAAAAACCTAATGATTTAAATAAGGACTATTAGAGTGTTCGTAAGTTTATTTACTTCAAAAAAATTATCCTCTAAGTTACAGACGTCTCTTTTCTAATGTAAGTCTATGGGAAAAGTATTTTTGGGTGATGCCATTGGGCCCAAAAATACCTTTTTCCATAGACTTACATTTGGAAAGAGACGTCTGTAACTCAGCGGATAATTTTTCTTTCTTTTAAATCAACTTCCCAGTACGAACAATCTAATAGCCCTTATTTAAACTATTATGTCCTAAAAGTTGTAAAACGCATTAATAGCCGAATCCAGAGTTATTTCCCTTTCCCCGTTCAGACCAAGGCTGGAGCGAGGGTTGGGAGGCGGAGTTAGCAAGCCGTGACGAAAACGTGACGGCTGTGAACCCGTGACCCCGTGACCGAGCCATGTGACCGAGCGGACGCTACTGCGCCTGTTCCATGGGCCCAATGGATGTGGAAGATCGCCGGAAGATCTGGGTACTTTTCCAGGTGGAAGTTGATTTTGTTTTCATGCTCTGCTGAGCAACTCTCATAGGAATGAACGGCTCCCTGCTTCCAACGCTGTATCCAGTTCTCTTTATACACCCATGGGAGACCTGCAGAGCTGTACAAAGATGCTGGAGATCTACAACACCACGTTATTCATGACAACATTGAAAAAAAGTAACAGGTAGTTAAAATTTTCATGATTTTATTTGGCAGCTCGGACTCTTGGACTCTAGAATCCGTCAGCCTCTCTGATGTTCAAAAAAATCAAAACCTGAGTGCCTTCAGCAACATAAAAGCGTCTGTCATGTACCTACCGAGGCTGCGTGCTTCACAGTTTATAAACCTTTCACTTTCACTGCCTGTTTTTTTTATTTAGCATAAACGTGACATCTGGCTCTGGTTCATTTAGCAACAGCTGGTTTGGGTTTGATTTCAGAATGCAAAATACATTTTCTCACTGCTGGTTTAGGTGTTCTGGGATCTGTGCAAGTCTCCAAAAAACATTTGCAGGAACTGACACGTGCAACAAATCATTTTCAGTAGAAACCAGAGGCCTGTACTACGAAGCCAGTTCAACATACCCAGGGTGTCTTCTCGTTATCTGGCTTCACTTACCTTAACAAACGAGATCCCGCTGAGCGGTCCTACGACGCTGGTTATCAACTCGGTAAATCAACCCAGGGTTTCTCAATCTGGCAATGAGCAAGTTCACATGAACAGGGGGGTGTCTGTAGCATGTGACCAATCACAAACATGGACAAGTCCACAGACCTGCAGACAGACAGGCAGAGCGGCACATTTTACAAAGGAAGAGCAAACCATAGAAGCCCCCTATAAAGCCCCCTGAGGCAAATTTGTGATTTGTGATTTTGTGCTATAGAAATCAAATTGACTTGACTTGACTATATTAGACAAATACCAAGAAGTTAAACACTTAATCAGGCTAAAATTAACACAATTGAAGCTGCCAAATGCAGGAAGAACAGCTGGCAAAAGAAAAAACTCCCGATATGTGAATGCGTAAATTAACAGATTTATTAATTTAACGGAATATTCAAAAGTCAGATGTAGTCGTCTAAATATAAATAGCTTTACAACGTGTAATGAATGAATGAATTACACCTACTTATGCCCATTAACAAAGTTGCGGCGTGTGTGACTATTTCAACCTTCTTTCAGCTGCATCCTGTCTCAGGCGGTGTGAAACGGAGCAAGTAAAAAAATAAATACAAAAACATAATTCAAAGAGGTAATCCAGCTGTCTTTTCTGCATCTGTCAGTTTAAACTGTGTTGTTTTCAGTCTGGATTATAACTGTAACTTCTTCGTATTCGTGTAATATCATCATACGATCTGCTCACCGAGCTCTGATTGGTCAGAAGGCGGTGCTTTTATACGACTTGATCTCTTATCTGGAACATAACCTGCTCCGGAGCAGGTTACCATGGCGATCTAACCCAGTACGAAGTGATTCACCTTCGTAGGACGGAAAACCCTGAAGTTACCTCGCTAACCACAAATCTTGCTTCGTAGTACAGGCCTCTGGTGTGACACAGTTTCTAATATTTATTCATTTCAAAACACATTGATTCGCTCTTTAATTAAATTGTTTTGTGGGTTAAAACTAATGTTGTTGTTTTTTTATCTTAAATTCCATTTATGCTGTGTGGGAGCTATTTAATTGTTAGTATTTAGTTGTTGTTTTACTAATAATAAGAAGTATTGTTTGATTTATTATTCTAGATGTTTACTTTATTTGGATTTGATTTTTGATCCTGTTTTCTTTTGCTTGTTATTTATTTAGTTTAATTATTTTTCCTCTTAAATGGACTGTTTGTAACTTTCAGAAATGCTTGTTAACAGCAACACCTGTGGCCGTTAAGTCAACGAAAGTCAGCGTCCTGTTGCTTGCGCTCGCTCTAAATAGACATGAACGAGCATCGCTCAAAACAGTGAGGCGACACACGTCAGCTAAAACCACAATATCACTCTATATTTCACCTGCTTGGCAGTAATGTTAGCTGACCAGACGAAGGTCTCTCCATGAACATGATTTAGATCTGATCCTAGTGTTGGCTTTTCCTGCTTCAGCCTCCCGACCGCGACCGGAGAGAACAGGGAAGACACCGGCACCCGGTCGGAGACGATAACATTTCTCGCTGCGGAGTCCCGTCACTTCACAAGACACAGAAAACCTCTGTTGGTCTGGAGGAGCTGCAGCAGTTATTTCTGCACAAACGTCCACTGTACATTTACTAGATATTCTCAGAGCTAAACTAACTCTTCTGCAGTGTGGAGTGAGCGCGCATGCACGTAAGAGTGGAGCGCGAGAACGCGCGCGGTGTGTGAGTGAAGGCAAGCAGGCAGAGGAGCAGAGACTCCGGCCCTGGAGACCAAAGCTACGGTGTCCCCCGCGTCCTCTAACCGCGGCCAACACTGTTTTGCAAGACGGGCTTCACTAGATATAACTTTGTGGTTTTGGTGCTTCCGTGTAGTTTGTGTTGGAGTCTCGTCTGAACAGCGTAGCCACACGCGAACGCGCATGGGACACCGACCCGGTAGATTTATACGTGTAAAAAGTTACAAACAGTCCCTTTAAGTATATTTATTTTTGTGTGCTTTGTGCTTCCTCTGCTTGCTTTTGGATGAATAAATCATCAGAGACACACACATGTTGCATGGACAATGGACTCTTCTGCCTGTGTAAACCACATCATACCCATGATGCATCAGTGGCCCTTTGATTTAAGTTAGATTTAGATTGTTTTGACAAATGGTCGCTTCATGCTGCTTGAGTCTTTTTGGAACACACCAGCTTGAGTCTCCTATAATATTATTATAAAAACGCTGAATGATTTACAGGTTGAAACAGGTGACTTATCAGCCTGCAGTTTTATGGGACACACAGGGGCAGGTGAGGGGGGGGGTTGACACGCCAGTCCCCCATCGGGCACGCGCCTCCTCGGGCACCAGCAGAACATAAAGTGAGCTGCGCGCACACGAGGCACATCAGTGAAGCAGTAACCGGCGGTAGTGAAAGAAGCTCCGGTGAGTTCAGTTTAGAGTGCCTGGTCCTCCTCCTGCTCCTGCTCCCGCTCCTGCTCCTGGTCCTTGTCTTGGTCCTGGTCCTGCTCCTGCTCCTGCTCCTGCTCCTGCTCCTGCTCCTGCTCCTGCTCCTGCTCCTTGTCCCGATCCTGGTCCTGGTCCCAGTGAAGTGTTAACATGAGCTTTGGGAACTCTGCTGCGCACCTGGAAGCTTTTCTCCAGAAGCGCAGCAGTAGGTGATGCGCGCTGCAGGACTCCGGTCGGGTTCGTTACCGGAGAGGATGGAAAGTGAGCTGTGGAACCAAAACACCACCACGTCCACCTCCTCCTGGAACCGGTCCTCCTCTGACCGGTTCTTCAGCAGCCTGGATGACATCGACGTGCCGGCGGACGGCTCCTCGGCGCTGCGGATCCTCATCTCCATCGTGTACTCGGTGGTGTGCGCCGCCGGGCTGCTCGGCAACCTGCTGGTCTTCTACCTGATGAAGGCGCGCTGCTGCGGCGGCGGACGGAGGAAGAAGAACCGCTCCTCCTCCTCCTCCAGCAGCATCAACCTGTTCATCCTCCACCTGGCCGTCACCGACTTCCAGTTCGTGCTGACGCTGCCCTTCTGGGCGGTGGACACGGCTCTGGACTTCAGCTGGCCCTTTGGAAACGCCATGTGTAAGATCACCCTCTCGGTCACGGTGATGAACATGTACGCCAGCGTGTTCTTCCTCACCGCCATGAGCGTCACCCGCTACTGGTCGGTGGCCTCGGCGCTGAAGGACCGGACCCGGCGGAGGGTGTGCTGCCCGGTGCGCTGGGTCATCGCCGGGCTCTGGGTCTCCGCCACGGTGGCCTCTTTACCCACGGCTATCTTCTCCACGGTAAAGATTGTGGCCGGAGAGAGGCTGTGTCTGCTGGGCTTCCCGGACCCGGACGGCCAGTCGTGGCTGGCTCTCTACCACCTCCAGAAGATCCTGGTGGCCTTCGTGGTACCCATGGTGACCGTCACCGTGTGTTACCTGCTGCTGCTGCGCTTCGTCCGGCTGCGGAGCATGAACAACAACACCGAGGTGAAGCAGCAGCAGCAGCAGCAGAGGAAGAGGAGGAGGTCCAGGGTGACCCGCTCCGTCACCATCGTGGTGCTCTCCTTCTTCGTCTGCTGGATGCCCAACCACGCCATCACCTTCTGGGGCGTCCTGGTGAAGTTCAACCTGGTCAACTGGGACAAGACGTACTACATGGTGCACACGTACGTGCACCCGCTGACCGTGTGTCTGGCGCACACCAACAGCTGCCTGAACCCGGTGCTCTACTGCCTCATGAGACGCGAGTTCCGCAAGAAGATGAAGGATCTGTTCTGGAGGATTTCCTCCTCCTCGCCCACCACCGGGATTACCAGCTGTCACGGTCTAAGGCCGTTCTCCGGGACCGTGAGAGCAGAGGAGATGGAGCTGGAGGACCCGGACCAGGACAACGACACGCAGGTTGTCATCCCGCTGAACAACGTGGAGACGGACACCTGCAGACTCTCTGTTTTAACGGAGCAGTGTGACACGGACGCGCTGCAGAAGTAAAACCAGACTTTAAAACAGAGAGTCTGCATCACAAAACCCCTAAAACCCCCAAAACAACATCCCAGTCGGACTGAAACGCAGCTGGATGCCTTTACGCACAGGTGCGCAATTTACGCACCTTTAACAGTATTTATATAGCACTTAAACCTTCTTTATAATGTAAGAAAATCTCGTGTTGCTGGAGTTTTTACCTCTTTAAACGAAACACTACAGGTTCTTGATTTGGGCTCCTGTTCCGATTGTGCCAAATTCAATAATAAACCACTAAAGGACCGGACACAGCTATACGTGGCGTATTAGATACTTTTTTTTACTTTGCATCAAAGGGATTGTATATATTCTAATCAATATTTAAGGTGAAAACATAAAAGGAGAGAAATAACAATTGTGCGTAAATTGCGTACCTGTGCGTAAAGGCATCCAGCTGCGTTTCAGTCCGACTGGGATGTTGTTTTGGGGGTTTTAGGATGCAGACTCTCTGTTTTAACGAACCAGTGCGACACTGACGCGCTGCAGAAGTAAAACCACACTTTAAAGGTCCCATATCATGCTCATTTTCAGGTTCATACTTGTATTTTGTGTTTCTACTAGAACATGTTTACATGCTGTAATGTTAAAAAAAAACTTTATTTTCCTCATACTGTCTGTCTGAATACACCTGTATTCATGCTCTGTCTGAAACGCTCCGTTTTACTGCATTTCAACGGAATTGCAACAGAATTGCCTTGCTAGGCATCAGTTTGGGTCCATGTTTACTTCCTGTCAGCTGATGTCATTAACATACACTGCAACCAGGAAATAAACTGGGACACATTTAGAATGTTTACGTTTAAAACCGTGTAATGGTCTAAATATTGTATATTTGTGACATCACAAATGGACAGAAATCCTAACGGCTTGTTTCAAACGCACAATTTCTGAATACGGGCTGTGGGTATTTCTCCGAATATCGAGCGTTTTGATAGTTTAACAGTATTTATAAAGCACTTAAACCTTTTTTATAATGTAAAAGACCTGAAAATCTCACTTTTTACAATATGGGACCTTTAAACTGACAGACAGAAAGAAAATCTCGTGTTGCTGGAGTTTTTACCTCTTTAAACGAAACACTACAGGTTCGTGATTTGGGCTCCTGTTCCGATTGTGCCAAATCCAATAATAAACCACTAAAGGACCGGATACCGCTATACGTGGCGTATTAGATGCTTTTTTGACTTTGCATCAAAGGGATTGTATATATTTTAATCACAATTTAAAGGTGACAAACATCAAAGGAGAGAAATAACAGTCGTGCGTAAATTGCGCACCTGTGCGTAAAGGCATCCAGCTGCGTTTCTGCTTCAGCTGACTGCTCTGAGTCCGACTGGGATGTTGTTTTGGGGGTTTTGGGATGCTGACTCTTTGGTTTTTTTAGGCTCAGTGTCTCATCCAATGCTGCTTCGTTCTCTAAAGTTCTCTCTGTGCAGACTTTATGTTCCCAGCAGAGGAATCTCTGGTCACTGTGCTGCAGGGAGGACTGAGCTGCCTCAAACATCATTCTGTGGAATATTATAGTTTGTTGTGGCTGTTGTGTAAAATGTTCGAGCTTGAGTCGGTGAATGTATTTGAAGAAACTGCCTTTGCAACCTTAAAAAACGATGTTTGGAGAATAAAACATTTAATTGGTGTTGACATTGATTCAGGGTTTTTTGCTGTTTAAGGTCTCTGTTGAGATGTGACAAGCAGGGCAGCAGGCTGTGATGCCTTCAGGGTCCAGTCTCCAGTGTTTACATGCCAGCAGCCTCAGAGCTGCAGTCTGTATCTGAGACTTTTAACAGGGGTGACTTTTATTTGAGAAGATGAAGATAAATGTTTACGCGTTTCTGTTGGCAGCAGACCACTTAAAGGAAACATAAATGTCTTCTGTTTCTTTAAAGATCAGAGATGTTTATTTGAGACATTTTAAAGGTTAAGCTCTGTTTGAGAGGTTGAGTTTATATTTTCTGAAACATTTTCTTCTGCCATGCGTCACAGCTGAGTTTCTCCAGTCTGGTTGGCTCATCCAAATCTGTCCAGTCAGTCCAGTTAGCAGCATTTCATTCTGATTTGAGCTGCCACTGTCAACCAATCACGGCCCAGGGCTAAAAATATTGATGTTAATACCCCAAAATTCACTTTTAACTAAGTTAAATAATTGGAAAACATTACATACATTTTTCATATCACGAGCATAAATATAAGTAGAAACTGACACTTATGTTCAATTAACCTGCTGTTTATTTTCTTGATTCATCGTTTGGTCCAAAAATTGTGAAACTTTTTGTTAGAATTTCCTAAAACCGAAATATATGACTTCAAATTAATAATTTGTTTCAGACGAAACCCCCCCAAAATATTCAGATTTCTATCAAATAAGACAAACAAAAGAGTTTCAGAAGCTGGATTCAGTAAGTGTTTGGTATTTTTGCTTGAAAAAAATACTTAATTTAATAATTAATCAAGTGTGAAAACAGATCATTTCAGCTCTAAAACAAACATGAAATGTGTGAAAAGTTATGACTATTTTTTATTACTACATATGTGTTTTCATCTGATTAGTACAGAAAACGCTGCCTTGTTCTCAGTTTGTACCAAAAACTCACTTTTAACTATAAATTACATCTTTTGCATCACATTTTTCACATCATGAACCATAATATATCTAAAAGCTAAATAATGAATAGTTACATGTTCTCATGTGTTTTTTTCTAACATGGATTATAATGACCACATTTGTATTTTCATCTAAATAGCACAAAAATGTTGTCCAATAGTTTTCATCTTTGGTACATATTCTAGGTTGTAACATTTAGGTGAAACTAACTGGGGTGAGGCTGCTCATGATTTTGCTTCCTTAACTGAAACGCAAATGTACAATTTGTACAAATAAGCACAGATTTCCCCTGAGACGAGCTCAACGGTGGAAATGTTTGCAGGCTGCAGATGGGTCATTTTCTCCAGATCTGCTGAAGGAAATGAAGAGAAAATAACTCATCTGCCCTATTAACTTCTACTGGAATCACATTTTTTTTTTTAATGCGCTCTGGTTGGATCTGTCCAGTCAGCTTGTTGCAGTATAGAAATCAATCAGGCCTCAGTATTAATAGGTCTGGTCCTCACATTCATGGCAAAAATTCACTTTTCCCTAGTTACTTTGCATAATAACTTATTTTTTCATGTCATGAGCCTTGATGTATTTAAAGACACAATAAAGAATTATTAAATGTTCTCACAGAAATTTGTGGTTTTCTAAAATAAATTATTATTTTGTATGATAACTATACTTTTATCTAAATAGCAGAAATTGCTGCTTCATTGTTCTTAGTTTTGGTTCATATTTATGTGAAGCTAACTGGGGTGAGGCTGCTCATGATTTTGCTTCCGTAACTGAAACGCAAATGTACAATTTGTACAAATAAGCACAGATTTCCCCTGAGACGAACTCAACGGTGGAAATGTTTGCGGGCTGCAGATGGGTCATTTTCTCCAGATCTGTTGAAGGAAATGAAGAGAAAATAACTCTCGTGACTGTTATGAGTAGATTCATTATTAATGAGTTTTTTTAAAAGCACTCTGGTTGGATCTGTCCGGTCACAGCAGCATGTTGCAGCACTTGAAGTAGAAATCAATCAGACCTCAGTATAAATAGGTCTGATCCTCACGTTCATGCCAAAAATCCACTTTTCCCTAAATTGCTTTGCAGAACATTTTTCATATCGTGAGCCTTCATATATTTAAAATAATAATGTATAATAATAATAGTAATAATAATAGTAATGATAATGTTCTCACAGAAATGTTCTGTTTTTTCTAAAAGAGATGATTTTGTATTCTGAAATTATTTTGTATGATAATTATACTTTTATCTAAATTTGGGGATATAAAATTTAAGTAAAACTGACAATTTTGCTTTCTTAAAGGCAGGGTGGGTGATCTTGAGAAACTAGCAAGAGTAGACTAGATTTTTTTAAAAGATCCAACCTAAAAACCCAGCCGGGTCGGGCCGAATGAAATGATCAGTCCGGTCGCACAGCAGTTCGTCAAATAGACACGAAATTGAACCTATTGATTCGTGTACATAGACACAAATTTCAATTTTTTTTCGTGATGATCAGCACGAAATCAATTTGTATGTAATCTACGTAATTGTGAAACAGGAAGTATAAAGAGCGGCGAATGCCGTGTAGGGAGGAGGTCGGGGTGGAAGGGTGGGTCTAAAAACACCAGACTTTCACCAGGAGATCGCTGTTCCCGTGTGAAACCAGAAGTCAACGTTGATTTATTTGTCACATAACTTCCGTACTTAAGTTACAGCACTTCTGGTGTTATTTTAACCCAAAACACCAACCTTTCCTAAACCTAACTGAGTAGTTTTATTTTGAAAAGACTGGAGCGGAAATTGACTCATGCATTATGGGTTGCCTGACATTCGTAGGAAAAAGCACAAAAAGTACGTTGTTGAAAGTCGTGCTGAGCTGCATGAAAGAAAAAAAAATTCTCTATGAACACGAATCAAATAAACTTTGTGACTATTTCACAAACTGTTGTGAGACTGTTGAAATGATTGGACGGGTTTGTTACAGTCCTGCGACTTTGTCTGGTTTTTTTTGAGAGCATTTGATTTATTGACTGCTTTCAGGATGTAATGAGAATTTCAACTAATATAACAAAAAAAATTCCACAATCTTTACCAACCCTGACTTTAACTGAAAAAGTACAATTTGTACAAATTTCACGTGAAGCTTTGTGGTAGAAATGCAAATGAATAGGCTGCAGAGTCATTTTCTGCAGATCTGCTGAGATAAAATAACGTGTGACTGTTTGATTCAAGGTTGAGACTTCTGAATAACTTCTGCTGGTAGAATTGAACCTTAATCAGGTAAAATTACTGGTGAAAAGTCTTTGGATTAAAGCACCAGTGAGCAGCAGGAACATGTATAATGTTTATTAGGGCTTCATATAAAAGAAGATAAACCAAGAGTAGATGAATAAAAGCAGGAGGACAAAGAGCAGCAGCTCGTTACGTAAAGACAGAAGACAGTCCAGCCTATAAACACTGAGGTGGACTTTGCTCCTCCGTATACGAGCCTCCATGAAGCTTTCATCACATAAAGCTGCTGCTGCTGCTGTAAGGAAACTAGTGGTCTGTGAAAATACAGCCGCCATTATCACACACGCACACACACGCACAAGCACACACACAGTGCAGTGGTTTAATGAGGTCAGCGGTGCTCTCAGTGTAAATGTTTTCAGGTTTAACACACGTCTCCGGTAGAGTTACAGTCCACTTACTTCTGTCATAATTACATTTACTACAACGCCATCACCTCACACTTCAACACAGATGCATTTAGCAACCTGTTCTCACTCCCAACTCGTCAAATACCGCCGTTTGGTCAGCGCCCCTGAGCATCGAAAACTGACGCACGGAGGCACCCTTTATAGCAACAGTGACAAACCGAGCTTTCAACTAACTCAAATGTGAACCCACCCGCGGCGTCAACAGACGGTCGGAGCAAGTGATGTAGTTTTAATAGCGAGAGAGTCCGTTCAGGGCGGAGGGAGGGGAGGTGGATGGGTCAAAGTAACGTTGACTTATTTTTAAGGGCTGTCAAAGTTAACATGATAATAACGCGTTAACACAAATTTGTTTTAAT
Organism: Sebastes fasciatus; assembly: GCF_043250625.1. NCBI lineage: Eukaryota > Metazoa > Chordata > Actinopteri > Perciformes > Sebastidae > Sebastes > Sebastes fasciatus. The sequence goes on along the minus strand of NC_133798.1, from coordinate 28,554,359 downwards.
GCCACTAATTTCTTTAACACATTAACGTAACTTGCAATTTTTAAGTTGTAGTGGGCTCAGTTTTAAAGCTAGAGTGAAGATACTGGTATCACATGAGACTAGAAAACCTAATGAATCCAATCCATGTCATACTAGCTTGACAAGAAGGAGGCTAAATAACGCTCCAAACTTACACTAAATTTTGGCGAGGAAAAAAGGCCATTTCATGGCCATTTCCAAAGGGGTCCCTTGACCTCTGATCTCCAGATATGTGAATGAAAATGGGTTCTATGGGTACCCACGAGTCTCCCCTTTACAGACATGCCCATTTTATGATAATCACATGCAGTTTGGGGCAAGTCATAGTCAAGTCAGCACACTGACACACTGACAGCTGTTGTTGCCTGTTGGGCTGCAGTTTGCCATGTTATGATTTGAGCATATTGTTTTATGCTAAATACAGTACCTGTGAGGGTTTCTGGACAATATTTGTCATTGTTTTGTGTTGTTAATTAATTTCCAATAATAAATATATACATACATTTGCATAAAGCTGCATATTTGCCCACTCCCATGTTGATAAGAGTATTAAATACTTGACAAATCTGCCTTTGAGGTACATTTTGACATTTTTGACAGCCCTAGTTGGAATACATTCATCTTGTTATGGTTGTTGTTATGTGGAGTGAGTTTTAATTATTTTTTAGTAAGAGTGATGTATTCTCGGTGTGTTTTGGTTTTGTCTGTTTGCTCGTTGTCCGCCTCCTCTTGTCCTCGCTCTCTTTCTCACAACGCACCTGGTCATAATCTGCAATCAGCACACCTGCACACCAATCAAACCAGCTCCGCTTCTCTTCTTTAAAACCCGGCTCTACCAGCCAGTCTCTGCTGGATAGTGTCCATTCATGGTTTGTCAATGTGCCATGCTTCCAGCTCCAGCTAGTGTTTGTTACCAGTTTGTTTTCCTGCTGGCCTCCACTAGCTCCTGCTCTCTACTCTCCAGATAGACCTGCACCAACACATCTCCTCAACTCTCCTTTCCCTTCACTACCACCAACGCCAGCCTGAATAATCACAATTGTCCTGTAATAAAATACATTTTGTTTTCATTATCTTGTCATCTCGAGATAACAAACCATTTAGTTTGAACTTAATTATCTAATTTCTTGTTCCTGATACCAAAACGTGTTTGTGGAGCTTCCAAGATAACAAGTGAGACAAAAAATGATCTCAACATGTCAAACTGTTATCTTGTGATTACAATTTAATAATCAGCTTCATCTCATTATCTCAAGATAACAAACAATGTGAGTGGTTAATTTATTCTCTGTTGCCGTGTGATGCCTCTCTCTCTCTGACAGCTTGAAGCCACGAAGTTTATCTCCAGATAATGAGATTTGTTTTCATCTTGAAAAAAAGTTTGAAGTTCAATAATTGAGGTTTTAAGATTACCTCATAATTACATCATTATCTTTGAATAGTTTGGTTAAAAAGCAAGTAAACATGCTGTCATTATCTGCAGATGAAAGAGAGTAATCATTAGTAGTTTGCACACAGAGCCAGAGGATGGTGTGTGTTTGCAGTGACAGTATTTGTGTGGGTATATCTCTCCCAGCAGTAATAATAACACACTCAGTGTTTATTTCCTCTGCACACACTCAGGTCATGAACTCCGATAAATAGCGGCTGCATCATGGTCGGACCTCCGGGGCGTCGCCTCATAATTTCAGCTGACTAACAAGGTTTCATGTAGCAAGAGGATGGTGATTACTGCCGAGCCAGCGGGCCGGCCGAGTGCGAGTAATGATGTGATGTGACACACTGAGGCAGAACAACCACCCTCTTAGACACTCTACATTTACTCCAATGGGGAGGCTCCTGATGCATTTCTACATTCACAATATGGCAATAAAGACCTCACATCACTTACCCTGTGGGCCACCATAACTGTCCATCATCCAGCCCACTCATCGAAGAGGCGAATAAATGCCACATAAATGCGCAAGGGGTTTAAAGTGCAACAAGTACGCTTTTCTTGATTTCTGTGTGTCATTTGTACGCCATGTATCCTGTACTGATGAAAACACAACCACGTATAAATGCTACGGTAATGGTAAATGTCCACAGGGGCGTTTTTATCGTGGGGGATCGCCTCGCTTCTCACAAGGCTTATTGAAGGAGGCTGGACACGGGTGTTGGGGTATGGGGTATAAAACATGCGCAGTGTAACTGGGTTGTGTGTCAATTTCGGCAAGTGCTGACCAGATTTTACTGCACATGTGTTGTACCCCAAAGATATGACGCGTTAATGACGCGTGACCCAGCCACTTTCAAATAGGCCTTGGCTTCCCAGCATTGGAGGCTTGATGGGCTGCCACTAGACAAAAGGCACTCGGCATCTGATTGGACGAACGCTTTCCCTCGCGGGCTGCTGCTCCCAGCCAAGCCCTCAGGAAGAGCGCCCGCCGTTGATTTCAATTTTCGTAGTGGCCAAACGGCGGTACTAAAACGTGATGCCATTGGGCCCAAAAATACTTTTCCCCATAGACTTACATTGGGAAAGAGACGTCTCTAACTCAGCGTATATTTTTCTTAACGGGAAGTATAAAGAGCGGCAAAAGCCACATAGGGAGGACGTCGGGATGGATGGGTGGGTCAAAAAACACCAGACTTTCACCAGGAGACCGCTGCTCATGTCCCCTGCGAAATCAGAAGTCAAAGTTGATTTATTTGTAACGTAACTTCTGTACTTAAGTTACAGCACTTCTGGAGATATTTAAATCCAAACCACCATCTTTTCCTTCTTTTCCAAACTAAGTAGTTTGTTGCCTAAACCTAACCAAGCCAATCTTTTCCTAAATCCAACTAAGTAGTTTGTTTCCTAAACCTAACCAAGTTGATCTTTTCCTAAACCTAACCAAGCCAATATTTTCCTAATCCTAACCAAGTCGATCTTTTCCTAAACCTAACTAAGTAGTTTGTTGCCTAAACCTAACCAAGTCGATCTTTTCCTAATCCTAACCAAGTCAATCTATTCCTAAACCTATCCAAGTCAATCTTCTCCTAAACCTAACTAAGTAGTTTTATTTTGAAAAGATCGGAGTGGACATTGCTGGACATTCGTAGGAAAATGCACAAAAAATGTGTTGTTGAAAGTCGTGCTGATGTTCACAAAAGAAAAGGGAAATTCATGTCTATGTACACGAAAGAAATAAATTTAGATTAAATTTCACAAACTGCCATGAGACTGTGTTGAAATATTATAATTTCTTGTATTGAAAGATAAAAAGCAGCAACACTTGTATTTCTGTTGTGTGGTTTACTTTAACTCAGATGTTCCAATAATATCAACAATATATCATATTTGACTCGGTGAGTAAATCCACATGATTTGACTAAAGTGTGCCCTGCAGTGTGCCCTGCAGTGACCAATGCAGCGAGCAGTCTGGCTCAGTCCCATCTGGATGAACTCACTTTATGGGTGAAGTGTCTCTTAATCTGCATTAATGAGGTCAAAAGCAACATGAAGCCCTGAGGTGACTATTTGCAGTTATTATTCATAAAACTATGTGATTCATTGTGAATAATAATAATAATAAAGTCCTCCTCAGGGCTCACAGAAAGAAAAGACTAGAGAGGAGAGTCAAATTTAAACATCCAAACAGATTTAAAGCAGAAACTTCTGACAGAGCAGCAGCTTCATAATAATCCACGTTCTCCCTGATAGGTTACATAAGAAGAGATGTGAATTACAAGAGGAAGCTTCCAGTGTTTTGTGTCCTCGCTGCAGCCGAGTCAAAAACCCGGCTGATGGATTTTCCACGCGTGAAGCTTCACTAACAGGAAATGACAGGCTGCTTTACACTGAAATGAATCTTCCCCTCCATAAAATGTTCCAAACTGTGTTTGCAGAGCAAATATGTCATCATGCAGACAGAGGAGATGAAACTCTGCAGGGATTTTGCGTCTTATGAACACTAACAGGCCTGAGGATGGTGAAATTATATATCCTCTAATGAGCGCCTATTAAACGTGCAATAATATTGAAGTTAAATGTTTCAAAACACCATAGTGAGATGAAGGCAATTCAAACGGGATCAAAAAAATATTTGTGTCTGTCCGTTGACTACTGTTCATATTTTTTCTGAAATAAGATCCCATGGTGGTACACCGGAAGGGGCGGGACTTTGCCTCTCTATTTAATTGACCCTTTGCTGAGCCGTGACCCCCTGCTGCTTTGAAATGGCCTGTGTTGAAAAATTAAATATTATAAATATAATAAACGGTTTCAGTCCAAAATGGCGGCAGCGGCTGTTGTCAAAAAATACCAGAGTTTCGTCTCTTTGCTTCTAAACTTTTTGGCTTCGCAAGCGACTCGCGATCTGCAACGAGCCGGTCTCTTGGCATCTGTTTCTCCGTTAGAGGAAACATCGGAGAGGAGCGTACATACTTAGATAAGCAACACAGAGATGAGATTTTGAAGGTTTATTCAAACGATGTTTCACTTTTACAGGACAAAAAACTTTAGCGAGCTGCTCGGTGATGATGTTGTTTGTGACGTCAGCGCTTTGTGGAGGAGCGAGTCACCGCTTTTGCAAACTGCTCACAGTGGACCCGTCCGTCAGCTCCAACACCCGCCTCCTTCAGCAGCTCGTCCACTGACAACAGAGAGACACGGCTGTCAATCAAAGCTTGTTTAAGGAAACAGTAACTTTCAGGATGAGCCATCTAACTATAAAACAAGGAATCTGTGTGTGCGTCCCTTCACATATCTCTAGAACCGTTCATCTGATCTTCTTCACACTTGGCAGGTGTATAGCTGGGGACCCAGGGATGTGCAGTGTTGAAGTTGGTGCAGTTTAGCCAGATGGTGGCGCTATAAAATTAACTTTATCTTTTGGTCTGTAACTTTTGAACAGTAAGTCTCAGAAACAAAAATATTTGTTCCTGAATTCTGTGGGTCTAAACGATTATATCCATATAAGCCGAGGCCATCTGTGTCGAGATAGATTTTCTGCCATTTTGAATTGTGTCCAATTCTGTTTTTTTTCCGCTGCTCCTCCTACATATATTGAGCATTGGTCACCAAATTTGGTACAGAACATCTCTGGTACAGGCCAGAAAAAAATACTTTTTCCGATTTTTGGTGGACGTGTAGATATGATGTCTGAGTGGCCATGACAAATTTGGTGCCATGTGGCCAATAGGTGGCGAAAGCAGCACTTCCGGGGGCACACTTCACAGTGATACCCAATTTATGTAATTCAAGACTGTTTAGGGACCCCAGTATGCAGAAATATTCAAACACACCATTTTAGAATAGGAGAAAATAACACATTTATACTGCATTCAAAAAAGTGCATGTGATTATCATAAAGTGGGCATGTCTGTAAAGGGGAGACTCGTGGGTATCCATAGAACCCATTTTCATTCACATATCTTGAGGTCAGAGGTCAAGAGACCCCTTTGAAAGTGGCCTTGACAGTTTTTCCTCGCCAAAATTTTGCATAAGTTCGGTGCGTTATTTAGGGTTTTTCCTGATCACCTAGTAAGACATGGTTGGTACCAATGGGTTCCTTAGGTTTTTCTAGTTTCATGTGATACCAGTATCTTCACTCTAGCTTGAAAGCAGCCCACAATACCCTCTGAAAGACAAAATAGCGGCCAGGGCCTGTGTTCGGGCCGTCAGTGTTAAGGGTTTTCTTGTTTGTTTGTTTTTTTAGTGCCAACGCTGCTGTTTTGTTTCAACACACACAGACGCTCATTTCTTAAAATATTTTCACCTGACTGGCAGATTTCTCACTTTTTAAAAAGAATTTAAGACTTTTATGTTGAGATTTTTTGCAATGTATTTTTGTGCGACTGTCTAAGACTAAATGTCCTTTTCTTTCTTTCCTCACATTGTTTAAATAATCTGAGGTAATGAATTAAATCCCTCAGTTGGAAGCTTCATTGTGTTTCACCAGACTTGGATGAAAACCTCTTAAATGTTGTGGACGTCCAAGCAGCTTCTCATAAGAGGATTAAAATGATGGAACAGAAAACAATGAGCACAAAGTTAACGCCAGTAAAACCTGACAGACCACATGACGTTATCCTAAGAGATGAAACAGTGTGTTGAGGTGTGTATAAATCACCCTCTCTGTTAGTCAGCTTCTCTCCCAGCCCGGTGAGTTTGGCTCTCAGCTCGGAAGCCAATATGAAGCCCTTCTGCTCCTTGTCAGCCATCTTCATGGCCTCCAGGATCTCCTCCTCCGGCGCCTCCTGCTGGAGCTGCCGGTGCATGATGCTGAGGAAGGTGGAGAAGTCCAGCTCTCCTCCCCAATCTGCAGGAAGACATCTGCCCAATCAGCCATAATGTCACCAGATAAGATGAGACTTTATTGATCTGTGCAGGAGAAACGAGGACGCTGCAGGCGGAAAAATTAGCACACAGTGAATATGAAATAAACTGTTCAAACAGTAAAGCAGTAAAACTGAATGTGCTGTCCGATAAGATGGTGACAGTTTAAACATGTTAAATAAACTGGAAACTGAGCTGCTAATTACACAGAATCTCCCTTCAGACTTACTTAAATAGGTATTATACAAAGATAACAAGAGAAAGTCAAATATCAGAGGCCTTATACTATTATTATAACCATAATAAAGATATAATGAACATATTACTGCTGTCAAGAGAAATCTTCAGGAGGGAAACTGTGTTTGAGATTGACCTCCGTATTTGTGATGCGTTAAAACAAATGTAATCTGAGAGAAAATATATTTCCCTCAAAATGTAATTCACAATGTTGTATGGGAACGTAATTTTTAAGAGACAGGGCTGAGATGTGAGATGACGACATGTCTCTGATATATATTTTTTAAATAGTAAATAAGTACCAGGATTCATCAGACATTCATTACACAATTGACTTGTCCTAAACAATAATTAGTCAAGTCTGACACAGATTGTTATAAATTGTATAAGAGTAGGACATGAAATAAACCTGCCAGATCTTTCTTGTCTCACACTGTGACATGTGACTTTTGTGTATATTTTTTAGATATAAACTTTAGTTGAAACTAACTAATCATTTAGTCTATAAAATGTTATAACTGTAAAAATAATTGTGTTGTTTTGGCAGGTGTGGTTGCCAGAATTTCACCGTAATAGATACTTTAGAACTTTTTCTACTGATTTAGTTAAATGGAGACACTCAGAATACAGATTTGAAACAAATGCAATTGTCCAACACAGAATGCTTTGATTGACCAATCAGGAGTCGCTATTCCTCCTCCAAGTAGGAACCGCTCAGAGTTCAAACATTTTACCTCAGAAGAACCGCAATGTTCCTTCAGGCTCTGCAGCCCAGCCAAGTGTCAGGGAAAGCACCAAGAAAGACTCACGTTACAGTCGCACCGTTCGAGTCAAAAAGAGAAACTCAAGCTCAAACAGCTGGAGAGATGAATTTAACTGGGTGTGTTACAACAAATTGGAAGGGGAAATGTTCTGTAATTCATTAGAAAATGAAAATGTTAGCTAAGCACCAACCTAGACAACTGTGACCTGCTCTCACTCTGAATCAATCATAACATTTTGAGACAAACAGAGCTTACTGGAGACAGGAAGAGCTACCGGAGAGTCAGGGAGTGTGATTACTGACAGTGGCAGTAGGCGGCACCAGTGAGGTATCCGTCACTTAGCTGCCGAGTTCACAGCGAGTCGAGGGAGGCGTCTCTCAACTGCCAACAGAGTGCCACTGTCGTGCCACTCAGATCAGCAGCTTATGTGACGGGTGCCTCTCGCCCGCCACAGGCTGCCACTGCTGCCGCTGTGTGGATGCTTTCAACTATTGTTTTTCTGAATTCTGCATTCGCAAACAAAATGAAGAAAAGTAAATTATTGTCATTTTTACCCGAACAACTGACCTTTGTGCCTGGACAAGTGAAAGGTACATTTTTGTAAAGACCTGCCTGTGGAAATAAAAACTGAAGGAGAGAAGTCAACTGCGACTCCCAAGGTGCCTTTCAGCAAAACACATCCACCCCGACAGGCCTGTAATTCGTATATATCCCACAAAATTATTTCACATAATTGTAAACCAGGAAGTATAAAGAGCGGTGAACACGGCATAGTGAGGAGGTCGGGTTGGACGGGTGGGTCTAAAAACACCAGACTTTCACCAGGAGACCGCTGTTCATGTCCCGTGTGAAACCAGAAGTCAATGTTGATTCATTTGTCACGTAACTTCCGTACTTAAGTTACAGCACTTCGGGAGTTATTTTAACCCAAACCACCGTCTATTCCTAAACCTAACTAAATTGTTTCCTGTGAAGACGGACATTTATTTTGAAAAGACTGGAGTGTAAATAGATATGTGTCAAGTGTTGCTGGACATTCGTAGGAAAACACGTGAAAAATGAGGAAATGAAGATGTCATACGAACCGTTGTATGAGGATACGTTGACCCCGACTACCTCTTTCTGTGGACTTTCTATAATAACGTCACCTGACTTCCTCCTTTACGCTTGTCCCAATGACTGCGGCCACTAGAGGAAGCCGTCACTTGAACAGAAACGTCTTTTTGGAGCAACTGATGCTGTCTCCTCTATACCGTTATACCTGCTTTATAATGGCACAGAAGTCAGTCAAGGATTCATTTATAGATCACCTCTCACAAACAGACAGTCAGCCAGGTGTACCTGTGGCGTGGCTCAGCAGGTGTCGCTGGACCTCGGAGGGAGTGGGGTTTGACCCGAGGCATCTCATCACTGTGATCAGCTCCCGGGCTTCGATCTTTCCCTTCAGCTGGCGGTCGTGCAGAGAGAAACACTCTTTAAAGTCTGCAACACGCACACACACACACACACACACACACGCACACGCACACGCACACACGCGCACACACACACACACACACACAGCATGTATTACCATGAGATTCTGGATGAAAAAGTTCTTAAGAGAAGATTATAAACACACAGATTAGAGCTTCTTTCTTAATTCTACAGTACAGACAGTGTGGTGTCACATTAACATATTATTGACTGATGATCAAGGAAGTTCTAGATAATCCTCTATGAAATATTAGTCTTCTGGGATACTAACGCATTAACGCATGATACTGGTAAGAAGATATTGGTATCATATGAAACTATAAAAATCTAATGAATCTATTGGTACCAACCATGTCATACTAGCTTTTGAAGAATGAGAATAAATAACAGTCCAAACTAGGAAAAACTGGTGAAAATGTCCATTTTCAAATGGGTCCCTTGACCTCTGACCTCAAGATATGTGAATGAAAATGGGTTCTATGGGTACCCACGAGTCCCCCCTTTACAGACATGCCCACTTTATGATAATCACATGCAGTTTGGGGCAAGTCATAGTCAAGTCAGCACACTGACACACTGACAGCAGTTGTTGCCTGTTGGGCTGCAGTTTGCCATGTTATGATTTGAGCATATTTTTTATGCTTGATGCAGTACCTGTGAGGGTTTCTGGACAATATTTGTCATTGTTTTGTGTTGTTAATTGATTTTCAATAATAAATATGTACATACATTTGCATAAAGCAGCATATTTGTCCACTCCCATGTTGATAAGAGTATTAAATACTTGACAAATCTCCCTTTAAGGTACATTTTGAACAGATAAAAAATGGTTAATTTGCGATTAATCACGATTAACTACGATTGACAGCCCTAATTTAAATACATCACAGGTCTTGGAGAGACGGCTGCAGAAAGAGGAAAACAAGCATTTAATCTCTTTGTGATGTTTAGCAGCAGTGGAGTTACAGACGACTACAACGACCCAAAAGTACTACAAAGATGCACAACGAGACGCTAAATGATTGAAAAGAGACACAAAAGACCAAAAACATACAACTAACGACTACTAAAGACCCCAAATGGTTACAGAGACGCAAATCGACTAAAAAAAGACATTAAACGACCACGTGAAAAACATCTAAAAGTAAACTTTTAGTAGTCTTTGAGTTTGGGGGTCTTAATCACAATTAACTATGGATAATCATGCGATTAATCTTGATTTAATACATTAGTGGAAACATGGCTACTGACAATCTATTAATACAGAAACCTTTTAGCTGTTGAATATCTCACAAACAAAGCCACAATAACTCCTGTTTCCTTTCAAGCAGAGACAGTAATGTGAGTGAATGTCTCCTCATTGGGCTAAAAACTGTTGAGATAGAGAACCTTTGTATTTAATCACATTAGCAGGTCGAGGAAGTCGGCCAACAGATCACTGCGTGAACAAGTGTTGCTTTGTACGGAGGCAGGCACACGGAAAACGCTGTTGTCTGATTAAATACCAGCACTGGTTGTCTGTCAGGGAGAAATAATCTCTGAAGAACTGCTGAACTTCTTCCCTGTGCTGCCAAATAAGAAACCCCATCACACTAAAAGCATCTGTAAAGTGTCTGTTTTTATTCCACTAACTGAAGCAGTTAATTCATTGACAACACTGGTGTCATGACTGATGAAATGAGAGATGAGAGTCTTACCGTTAATCTGATCTTGGGTCAGGAACTTGGCCTGGATGAAAGCAGGAACACATCATGAGTGAAGGTTGAAAAGGCACAAAGCAGGTTACAGGTGAAATGTGGGTGAAAAGGGCTCAGTCATTATCTCACCATTGTGTCTGTCTGTCAGTCTGTTGTTCAGCTCGGGAAACTGATCCAGGTCGGTGTAAGATGAGGAACGTAATGGAAGTGGATGGAGGATCCATGAGGAGGGACGGCAGTGAGGGACGGACAGGTAGAGGACACATCCTCCTCCCTCTGCTGTCACAGCTCAGTGTGTACACTGCTGACATCCAGTCCAGTCGCACAGCAGTTTATAAAATAGTCACGAAATTGAAAGTATTGATCCGTGTACATAGACACGAATTTCACTTTTTTTTTTGATGGAAAGAAACCACAAGTCAGAATTTGTTTATTTGTTACGTAACTTCCGTGCTTAAGTTACGGCACTTCCGGAGTTGTTTTAACCCAAACCACCATCTTTTTGTAAACCTATCTAAGTATTTTGTTGCCTAAACCTAACCAAGTTGATCTTCTCCTAAACCTAACTAAGTAGTTTTATTTTGAAAAGACTGGAGCGGAAATTGACACCTGCGTCACATGTTGTTGGACATTCGTGGGAAAACGCACTAAAAATACGTTGTTGAAAGTCGTGCTGAGCGTCACGAAAAAAGAAAGGTAAATTCATGTCTACGTACATGAATCAAATAGATTAAATTTCGTGACTTTTTCACAAACTGTCGTGAGACTGGGCTCAAACAGCGGTCTCCATGGTGGATGTCCTGTGTCCTCCTCCTCTCTACACTATAAACAAACGCAATCTGCCAGAAAATATATTTCCCCACAAATGTAATTGATAATGCAGTGTGAAAAGCTGTTTATTTAGAGACGTTTCCAACTCTGTGATACCTGAAAAACACATTATTTTCCTGCAGTACACGGTGACACAGCTTTGCATAAATGTTGGAATTTATTTCAGCTACACTCAGACACACACAGCCTCTGTGATCACACCTTTAAAACATTTTACCAGTACAACATTTGAAGGTTACAACCCGAGGAGAGGAAATCCATTATCTGTCCCTTCAACATCTGGAGCGTCTGGTTCCTCCTGCTCAGATTAAAGTGACACCTTGAGTCGGCTCTGTCTGCTGGAGGAAGTGGTTTTTCTGTTATGTCTGGGTGTCCTGACGGAGATGGAGTGTGTACACGGCGCGAGGCTGTGGGATGTAGATCAGCCCGGGGTGCTTCTTCCTCAGGACGCCGTCGCTCCACAGACAGGCCACCCAGACCGCCACCAGGAACAGAGCTACTGAGAAACTAGCAACCAGAGGCACAGATTCAGAATCAACAAATCATTCATTGATTTTAAATGTTGTTGTGACCAGCAGAACCAAACTTTAATCCCTCCCTGTCCCATCACCTCACAAGATTTCTGGGTAATGTAGTCCATGAAGCATGCACAATTTAAACATGTTAAACTATCCTCATCAGGGCAGCCAAGAGCACCTGATCATGCGTACCTGTAGAGCATGAAGAGGCCGTTGCCGTCGGGAACCATGCCTCGCCTCCTCTGGTGCATCACTGTGGCGGTCATGGCGAAGAAGGTGAAGATGAAGAGGATGAAGGTCTGTCCCTCAGTGATCAGGTACCTGGTCGGAGAAAACAGGAAGGGTTAGTTCAGTGTCACAGGTTCAATCCCCACTGTGCTTTCAAACCAGAATGTCTACAATATATTCTTAATTATTGAAGTAATGATGATGTTCACTAGAACCATGTGTTGGTTCTGTTGTTGTGTCGACTGTTTTAACAGAACAGAACAGTAGATGTTGTTTAACACATGATGAGAATTCTGAAACTCAAAATGTTTAACATAAAATTCATCTTGTTAAAAAAGTCATCATTCAAAATGCGAAAGTCCTGAAATTAGTTTTGTGTTTTATTTAATTGTTTGTTTATCCGTCAACATCTGGACCCTTTTACAGTTTGTAAACAATGATGACGTACTTCAACGGAAGCACGGCGGAGTGCAATAGCTTGTCAAGCTACGTAAGGACATTCACCACCAGATCAATAAATGTAACCGAAACAAATTAACTGGTAACAGTTTTAATTCAATGTTTAAAGCTTGCTAACTCGTCTGGGGAAAACGCCACTTTTAGCACACCACAAAAAGATGAAAAATGATTAAAATAGATGCAAAACAATCACAAAAAGATGCAAAATGACTAAAAATAGATGTCAAACTACCACAAAGAGACATGAAACGTGAGAAAAAACAGGTTGGAAACAGAGTGGATGGAAACAAACATTCATTCATGTTTTATTTTGACACTTTTCTGGACATTCAATGCCTCCAAAATGTGAAAATGCCCAAAGCCGCTCTGATCACACAAAAATTCGAAACATAAACATAGTGGCTGAAGCAGTAACGTGATGATGGTACATAGTTTGTATTTAAAGGTCAAAAACACTCAAAGCCCCGACATGGTTGTTGAATTCTGCTTTTCATCCCTGAGTGTTGTCCTCACTGAGTAAAGTAATTAGTCAGCAACACCTGAGAACGACTAATCAATTATTACTAACACCTGAGAGACACACACACACACACACACACACACACAGCCTCAGGTGTGTTGTTCATAGTTACAGTTTCAGTTCAGCTGTTACCTGCTGGATCAACGGTCAGGCTGTCCACTGTAAAATACAAATAAACTTAAAACCAGGAACCAGTGGTTTGTTTCTATCTAACATACTGACTTACAGTATAAAGTACATGTTCCTAATATAGTAATCCAAGTGTAGTTTATCTGTACAGGCCTGTAATACATTAGAAAAGAGACAATATTTGTCATTGTTTTGTGTTGTTAATTGATTTCCAATAATAAATATATACATACATTTGCATAAAGCAGCATATTTGTCCACTCCCATGTTGATAAGAGTAGTAAATACTTGACAAATCTCCCTTTAAGGTACATTTGAACAAATAGATAATGTGTGATTAGTTTGAGATGAATGATGAACAATTAACTATTTTAATTGATTGACAGCCCTAATTTAAAAACATCACAGGTGGTGGAGAGACGGCTGCAGAAAGAGAAAACTAAAATTCAATCTCTTTGTGATGTTTGGCAGCAGTGGTGTTACAGATGACTACAAAGACCCAAAATGACTACAGAGATGCAAAACGATGACTGAAAATAGGCACAAAAGACCAAAAACATACACCTCACGACTACAAAAGACCCAAAATGACTAAAAATAGAAGCAAAACCATCACAAAAAGATGCAAAACGAGACCCTAAATGACTGAAAATACACACAAAAGACCAAAGACATACACCTAACGAGTACAAAAGACCCAAAATGACTACAGAGACGCAAAATGACTAAAAATTAACATTAAACGACTATTAAAAACGACGCAAAATAACTAAAAGAAGACTTTTAGTAGTCTTTGAGGTTGGGTGTCTTGTTCTTATGTAGACAGGGGGGCCTCTTACATGTCTGTTCCCAGGGACCCATTGTCTCACAATAATATTGAACTGGGACTTATACATCCCAGTATGAGCTGTATAATGTAATTATGAAAACACAGCACAACAAGAGGCAAAATAACAAAAAAAAAAGATGCAAAAATAACTAAAAATAGATGTAAAACCACCACAGAGATGCAGAATAACTAAAAACAGATGTAAAACTAACACAAAAAGATGCACCAGCTAAAAATAACGACCACATAGAGACATAAAAGTAGATGCAAAACAACTAAAAAGGACCACAATGACTAAAAGACTCTTTGACACTCTTTGAGTTTAGGTGACTTGTGTGGGGGGCTCTTACATGTCTGTTACAGGGGGCCCATTGTCTCATAATAATATTGAACGGGGACTCGAGCTGTATAATGTAATTATGAAAACACATCACACGTCATGGTGACTAGCCTGATTGTAGTTTCACAGCTCGTCTAACATAATCTTTTTAATGTCTTTTTCTTGTTTGTGTTCTTGTTGTCTCAGCAGGGAGCCGGTCGTCTCCTCTGAGCTGCTGTGTTTCTATTGATGAACAAAGAGTTTAATCTGTTTCTCTGCTGTCGTCCTCACTGGACGTCTGTCTGGATGAGAGACTCTCTGCATGTTAATGGACCAAAGTCAAGTCACACAGCTCACTACACAAACTAATAGATTCATGCTCTTCATCACCTCTCCCCTCATCTGTTCCTCACTGTGGGAGAGTTTCATTACGTAATGTACGGTAAGGTTTCCTCTGGTGAGATGAAGATGAAACACACAGAGTCACTATGAAGTCACTGATCTGCACCTTTAACAGGACACAGATATATCTACTCTTACAGGGATTGAACCAGTGGCTCTCTGTGTGATGTAGTAATAAACCAGTCTGACCAGTAGTAGGCGGCGCTGGGGACCAGTAGCATCCACGCTGCCAGCGGCATCTTCTCCTCCTCCTGTCTCCTGTGATGGAAACAACCACTGAAGAAGAGGAAGAGGACGAGGAAAAGAGGAACATACCTGGAGGAGACAAGAGGGAAAGACAAACGCTCCTTTAACGACAGACCTGTGAAACATCATCGGTCACGACCCAAATACTGATCCAGTTTAAAGTTCTGGTTTAACCAAGTCAGGTCCACATGTCCTCAAGTGTTCCTTCTTTGTACATTTTACCCAGGATGCACTGGGAGCTCTCCTCTGTGAACTTTGACAAGCTTTCGATCAGATTTACATTTAGCATCAAACAGACTTTGTATTAATCCACTTAGAGAGTGACAAGCTCCTCATTTGCATAATGAGGCAGAAATGCATAAAGAAATATAAAAAGAAGGAGAATAAATGGGGGGTGAAATGCAAAAGGAAAATCATAAATAAATAAATACATGCATTTAAAAGGAAATATAAAATAAGTAAAAAATACATGAATAAATAATAACTAAATTCAAAATTAAATAAATAAATGCAAAATAAAAATTAAATTAATAAATAAATAAACGCAAAATAAATACATACATTTAAAAATTAATAAATAATATATACATTAATATATAAAAGGAAAAATTTAACAGAAAAGTAAAATAAATAGGGGAATTAATACAAAGATAAATAAAGAAGCAAATTAACACAGAAATATCAATTTATGTCACATTTTATCAATAAATTAATGGCTACATTTATTTTGTTACATTTATTGACTAATTTATTTATTTATTTATTCATTTATTATTGATTTTGGCAGGTACCATCCTCCATACTAATGTGGATTAATCCTCCACTAAAAATAGTTCCCCTAACAAATTTCTTTTAGATAAAAACTACAGTGAGCTGCTGTTTTAGGGAATTACTGAGCCTTTTTTTTAAAATGAAACTATATATTTGTATTTTTAAAGATTTACGTGTTCAGTAGGAGCCAATGGGATTGGAGCTGAGGGACACAGTACTGAGAGATATCACCAAATATATTCTTCAGTGTTTTCTGACGTAAGAATCTTCTTTTACTTTAGAAAGGTGACTGGAACTATTTAAAGGGATTATATGTTTTATTATATTACAGTTGATTTCATGGCATGTTAGTGTACAGAATGAATATAAGTTACAGTAAAACAGGTTTAAATAGTATGGTCTTCTTACCACATCAGATGACCAAGAGTGTCGTCAAAGTAAAACAGAAGCTCAAAGGCATCAATCTGCAAAATAAAATAACATTCATCACTCTGAAAGACTTTATCAGAGATAGATTCAACAGTTATCCTCCTGTATCGTGTCTTTAAAGGAGAAAACCTTGGTTTTGCATGTGAGTCCGTTGTGTTATACACGTGGTCGTGTGTTTTTCTTATTCCTGTCATGTGCTCCTCACAGGAAGGTCACTTTGTACTTTACACAAATTCAATTTCAGTTGTTAATTTCCCACATGGCCGAGGTTGCATCAGGAATATATTTGTAGTTGTAAATTGAAAATAATTGGAAATAAATTGCAATGTGACTTTGCTTCTTTATAAATATGTAATATTTATTCATTTATTTTTTATTTTGCCAGGTTCCGCCCCCTCCATGTGTGACATGGGTGAAAGTTTAAATTATGAGTCAGGTATATGTAATTTATTTCATTGACTTATCTATCAATTATTTTTTTAATTGGTAAAAAAATGCATTTTTTTTTTTTTTTTTTTAACTTGTAAAATACCCATTAAGTTAATTTAGGTTCTGGAAAAGCTCCCAGAAAAATCTAGTCAGTGGACCATGAGTTAAGATTTTTTATGTCAAGATAAATGTTTGGTATCTAAATTGTTTGAATAATTAAAATAAAATAACTTTTCATTGATCGACTAGTTGATTAATTGATTGTTTCACCATTAGCAGAAGGTCAAACCTGGTTTCAGATGGCTGTTGAAAGGCATTCTGGGAAATGTATGAGATCACTAACTGAAGTAGAAGACACAGAAGATATAAATCAAGTGTACTAATAAAGGAAAAACTGTTTCACAAAACAAACAAAATAATAAAGCGTTTGTTAGCAGAATAATAATGTATAAATATGCTGGTTCAGATCCAGAGGAACCCACCAGGGAGGACGGTTTCAGGTTCCTCATGACTGGATTCTCTCTGACCGACAGGTGCAGCTGGTAGCCAATCAGCAGGAGCCGTCGGGTGATGGAGTCGGCCGCCAGGTGGAGGCTGGTTCCCATGACAACGGCAATGATGCCGAGGTGGATGGCGGGGCGGGGTAACGTCCTGGGGCTGCGTTCAAGCATCTGTAAGAACAGATGTGTGATTGAGATGTGAAAAGCATCTTTATAGGAGTGTATTACTCTGTGTGTGTTGTGTCTCTGTTACTTTGAGCAGTATGAGTGGCGTGCTGATGTTGTACAAGATGTGGAGGTATTCCGCAACGCCGGGACGATTCAGGGGAAACCAGTCTGCTGGAAGGATGAACTGCAAAACATTTAGGCATCATAGATTCAAAGTTTTATTTCTCCCTCTATATAGAGATATAAACAGTTGCAGTTTCTTTCTGGCTGAAATGATCCTCCATAGAGGAGTACAGTAGGCCCACAGAATGGACACTAGTTATCATCCTGTTACCATGACAACAGGCCGGCCCACATCCAGGATCCAGTTGTGGACGGTGAAGCCGAGCCAGAGGTCCAGTTGGAACCGAGGCTTCGACAGAACCGCCTCCATCTCCACAGAACGGCTGCAGAACGAAGAAGACGGATTAATGTGAACATTTCAGCCGGCGTCTGGTTTAATAAAGCAGCAGCTAATTATGCAACCAGCGACTCCGACTGCCTTCTAGACACACTGTGCTGTGAAGGAGAGCTTAAACGCTGAAATGCATGATGGGATTTGTCTGAGATCAGTGGCTCGGGAAAGAAACCAAAACGTAGTGATGCTGAAATACGAACATTTATTAAAGCACCAAATCTCTACAACTGGGAAAATAAAAACATGACACAAATAACAGATTGTACATAGATAAGAAGAAATGTCTCTGCAGAGTGTTAGCAGCTCAGTGAATATTGTAGGACACAGACATTCATGTTCCCCAGAGGATGAATCCTACTAACTTTAATGATCCTCTGACTTTTCTTGTAACGCCACAATCACATCGAGGTTTTTATTTATCCTGTGGAATATCTCGACATCTCCTACATGGATTGGCACAACATTTTGTTCAGATATTCAAGTTCCCCAGAGGATGAATCCTACTGACTTCAATGATCCTCTGACCTTTCCTCTAGCGCTACTATGAGGTTGACATTTGTGTTTATTTGGTGAAACATCTCAACAACTTTTGGATGGATGCATTAGCGCATGCATTAGTGCATGCATTAGCGCATGCATTAGCGCATGCATTAGCCGCGGTCAGCATGACGGCAGTGGTTTTCCTTCCTTCTTCAGTCAGCTTGGTTCTGTATTGGCTCGTATCGTTCTTTCCCACGTGACTGCGTCATCGGCTGTCCTAGGGGTTCCCCACACACAACAGGATATCCCATCGTAAATATTGAATATGTTTAATATTAAATATGTAATAATTATTTTAAATTGGTAAAAAAAAAAGCATTAATTTACTTTATTTCTTTAAAAACTATTTAAATACCCGTCAAATTAATACAGTTTGCAGAAAAGCTCCAGGGCAGTCTAGTCAGTGGAGCAGGAGTTAAAAGTGTTTATATCAAGATAAATATTTGTATAAATTATTTGGATAATTAAAAAAAAAAAATGAATAAATAAAAACTAAATTCTAAAATAAATAAATGAATGCTAAAATAAATACATAAATATAAAAAAATAAAGAATAGATACATAAATACATAAAAGTAAAAATTAAACAGAAAAGTAAAATAAATAAGGGAATTAATACAAAGATAAATAAATAAAGAAGCAAATTAACACAGAAATATCAATTTATGTCGCATTTTATCAATAAATGAATGGCTACTAATAAAATAAATAAATAAAATTAATTAAAATAAAATATCTTTTCATTGATCGACTATGATTCATGTGTAGGGCCGTTGTGTTATACCTGTGGTTGTGTACTGTTCTTACTTCTGCATGTCCTCACAGGAAGAACAGAAAGAAGCAGAGAGTACTGAACAGTCCTGGAGCCAGAGAAAGTCGTGACCTGACGTATGCTCTCCTTCCAAAATCCCCAAACTCTGAGAAAGTGGATTTGGTCCAGCTCTAATCTCATCGTTCCTCTGTCACACACCCAGCAGAGGATAGAGGCTAATGTCCTGCTGCTGCTGTCACTGTGTAATCAGGTTAGAAGCCAGCCACCAACACAGCAGCAGGACCCATTATATAGATGGAAACCAGCAGCACGATGCTGTATCCATATGTTAACAAACAACATTGATTTAATTATTTACATTTTGTGTGGTTTATTGTTGTTTTAATGGCTAATTTAACATCTGGCCAAGGACAACAGTTGAATATTAACCTGTTGGCTAACACTGGCATTGTCCCTGAAAATAAAATGAAATAAAATAAAATTAAATTAAATTAAATTAAATTAAATTAAATGAAATTAAACTAAATTAAATTAATGAATAAATTAATGAATAAATAAATAAATTAATTAATTAAATATGTGAAATTTTATGTTGAATGATCCAAATCTAAAGTAATAATACAAATAATAACAATATTAATAATAACATTATTATTATTATTATTATTAATAATAATAATAATAATAATAATAATAATAATAATAATTTGATAAAATAAAATTTTATAATTTTATGCTACTTTATATTTCTACTCCACTACATTTATCTAGTAGCTTTAGTTACTTTACAGATTCAGATGATTAAAACAAAGTCAAATACACTAATAAATGCTGATGTATTATTATAGATTAAACTACCAGCAATATATAAAGTAAATAAAATGAGCTCCACCTTTACCAGCTGCAACATTAAAGTGATGAATCCATCAATAATTATAATACAATCATATGATATATATTATTCTGCACAATGAGTACTTTTACTTCTGGTACTTTAAGTATTTATTGATGCTGATAGTTTTGTACTTTTACTTGAGTAACATTTTGAATGCAGGACTTCAACTTGTAACAGAGTATTTCTACACTGTATTAGTACTTTTACTCAACTTTTTTTCTCTTTTTTCATTTTGATCAGGTTGACAAGAAAATTTTAATTTATATTGTTTAATGAGAAGTTCGTTATATGTTATATAAAGTATAAATAAATAAAGAATTTTATTGTAATATTTTCTGAAACTATTCTAACTGTATTTTTAAAATGATTTTTCCTCATTGACAGGTTCGGTCTCATCACAAAACAATGACTGGAATCCATCCAGTCAAACCAGTTTGACCTGTAACGCATCATCTCTTATGAATGTTTTTAAACTGGACTGTGATCCGCGTTGAGTTTTCAGTAGGAGGAACTTTTAATACTTTTACTTTTTTCATTTTGATCAGCCTAACACAAAATATAAAGTTCTGTTGTTTATTGAGAAGTTTGCTGTATGTTAGCTGTTAATTGTATTGTTATTACTATTTTGTTTTCATACCTATACTTCTCAAAATGTTTTTTCCTCATCGAGAGGTTCGGTCTCATCACACAACAATGAATGGAATCCATCCAGTCAAACCAGTTTGACCTGCAAAGCCTCTTCTGAATGTTTTTAAACTTGACTGTGATCTGTGTTGAGTTTTCAGTAGGAGGAACTTTGTGGTTGTGCACCTTTAAACATTTTACAGCTGTGTGATTAATGACTGGAACAGTTCGGACTAATTATGAAGAATTAATTTTACAAACCTGCACATGAAAGTTGCTGCATGCAGAGCTGAGTTGTGTCTCTTCCGGTTGGATGGCTGCATCCCGTGTGCTTGTAACTCTATGATTCTGTCTATTCCACTAAAATACAGTTTAAACAGAGGCCTGATAACAAACAGTACTG
Source organism: Sebastes fasciatus (assembly GCF_043250625.1). Lineage (NCBI taxonomy): Eukaryota > Metazoa > Chordata > Actinopteri > Perciformes > Sebastidae > Sebastes > Sebastes fasciatus. The sequence goes on along the minus strand of NC_133798.1, from coordinate 28,533,394 downwards.
TCTCAATGAGAGACAATTAGGTCGACAGCAGAGATTATCCTCCAGAACTCTTTCTCATCGTTTATCTTGATTAGCTTTCCCATATAAATCCTCGTCTGAGATGTTTTCCTTCCTCATCGTTTCCTCTCGTCGGTGCTGAAGCTGAACTCCTCACAGTTATCCATAGACTGAAACAAAGCGAATCATTTGATGATAAAATACAGCAGAGTTAACCTGCAGGTTGATCTGCCAACAGATAATCCTGTAATCTGTATAAACCTCCTCCCAATGTTTTATTAGATAGCATTAATCTGGTTTCAGATAGAAGCTGGTGGGCTTCACAATACCTGAAAAACGGTTATTAGGGCTGTCAAAGTTAACGTGATAATGTAATAACGCAAATTCATTTTAACATCACCAATTTCTTTAACATATTAATGCAATCGATCTTATGATCATATGAAACTATAAAACTTAATGAATCAATTGGTACCAACCATGTCATACTAGCTTGTCAGGAAGAAGGTAAAATGGCCTGGTCATGGCCATTTTCAAAGGGGTCCCTTGACGTCTGACCTCAAGATATGTGAATGAAAATGGGTTATATGGGTACCCACGAGTCTCCCCTTTACAGACATGCCCACATTATGATAATCACATGCAGTTTGGGGAAAGTCATAGTCAAGTCAGCATACTGACACACTGACAGCTGTTGTTGTCTGTTTGGCTGCAGTTTGCCATGTTATGATTTGAGCATATTTGTTATGCTAAATGCAGTACCTGTGAGGGTTTCTGGACAATATTTGTCATTGTTTTGTGTTGTTAATTGATTTCCAATAATATATATATGCATATATTTGCATAAAGCAGCATATTTCCCCACTCCCATGTTGATAAGAGTATTAAATACTTGACCAATCTTCCTTTAAGGTACATTTTGAACAGATAAAAAATGTGTGATTAATCGCAATTAACTATGAACAATCATGCGATTAATCGCGATTAAATATTTCAATTGATTGAAAATATTATTGTATTAATAATATTATCATACTGTTATTAATAATAATAATAATAATAATAATAATATATTATTCTAATTATTATTATTATCATATAAAATAATATTGCCATCGCCTTTTTACCTCTATTGATTTATTTTATATATATATATATATATATATATATATATATTAATACTAATAATAGCAATATATGATTAATAATAGTATTGTATTATTAATAATATATTAATATTATTGTTATTATTATATAAAATAGTATTGTCATGGTCTTTTTACCTTTTATTTTTTATTATATATATATATTTTTTTTTAATACTATTTAATATTTCTCTTTGCATTTTTGTTTTCATTTAAACTGTGAAATAACGTTCTTGTTTTTTCTTTTAAGAGGAAGTCTGCGTAGTGGAACATATATCAGCTGGAGAGAAAGTTCCAGTCGGAGGTATTTTTAAGCCGAACGCCAGCTTCCGGTAAATGACTAGTAGCAGAAGGTGAGGGCTCTCGTGTGTTGCGGGTTGAAATCTCTCTTGACGTGTTTTTTAGACAGAAACAAACAAACAAACAGCCGGAGATCAACACTAGCGGGCATCAACAAGCTGTCGGTTAGATGTAATGAACCGTGGAGATATAAAGAGATGTAAAGAGATGCAGAGCGGTTTGTCTGTTGGACGTTGAGTTAGCACACTGAAGCTAACCGGCTAGCTCCTCGTCGTCCTGGAGACAGAACCCCAGAAGAACCTGCACGCTCAGCACCTGGACGTTCAACCTGTTCAACACTCCTCCAGCCGGGATCCGTCACGTCTTCTCTTGTTGCCATAACGGAGAAGATTCATTTTTCATGTGTGCACTGGGGCCGGTTTCGACATTTTAATGGGAGGCGGCTCGCTTTGGACGAGTGGACATTGCGGGCGCCAGTTGCGAAGAAAGCGGAGGTCCTGGCTACTACTACTACTACTACTGCCTGTCGGGCTCAGATGGAGTCCCTGGCCGGCTACGTGTACAAGGCAGCCAGCGAGGGCCGAGTCCTGACCCTGGCCGCACTGCTGCACAACCACTCCGAGTGTGAGATCCGGTACCTGCTCGGCTACGTGACCCAGGTGGCCGGGCAGAGGTCCACTCCTCTGATCATCGCGGCCCGGAACGGACACGACAAGGTGGTCCGGCTGCTGGTGGACCACTACAAAGTGGACACCGAACAGACCGGCACGGTTCGGTTCGACGGGTAAGAGCTGCCATGTGTTCACCGTCTCTCTACATGGAGAGAGGTGTAGCTAAAGTTCACAGAGGTGGAGGAAGTACTCCTCCTATTACTACTTCAGTGAAGGTAGTAATACCACAGTGTAGAAATACTCTGTTACAAGTACATGTCCTGCATTCAAATAGTTACTCAATTCAAAGTGTCAACATCAAAATACACTCAGAGTACCACAATTAAAAGTACTGAAGTACCTCCAGAGGTGGAAGAAGTACTCAGCTATCTGACTTCAGTGAAAGTAGTAATACCACAGTGTAGAAATACTGAAGAAAGTATCAACATCAAAATATACTTAAAGTACCAAAATTAAAAGTACTCAAGTACCTCCAGAGTTGGAAGAAATACTCAGATATTTGACTTCAGTGAAAGTAGTAATACCACAGTGTAAGAATACTCTGTTACAAGTACAAGTCCTGCATTCAAATAGTTAACTCAATTAAAAGTATCAACAAGTACCAAAAATTAAAATACTCATTATGCATAATGTCCCATTTCACAATAATGTATATTATATTTATTGTATTATAATTATAGATGCATTAATGTGTACATTACTTTAATGTTGTAGCTGGTAAAGATGGAGTTCATTTTAATGACTATGTACTACATCACTTTAATATTTTTACTTTATATGCTTCCAGGTGAACTTTACACAGGGATCAATGAAGTTTTAACTTAATCTATAATATTACATTTAGGGCTGTCCTGAATACCATTTTTAAGTTTTGGTGAGAAATATTCAAAGGGCTGCTGCTGCACTACTGTACACACACACAAACACACACACACACACACACACACACACACACACACACACACACACCTCTACACATATCAAACTGCGATATCCGTCTGAGAATAACTAATAATAATTTATATTGAATATGAATATTGAATAATGTTGTGTGATTATTCCTTATTTCATGGGCTATTTTGGGGTTTATACATTATTATTATTACCTACTTATATCTATAAAAAAACAAAGCATTCGAATACTGATTTGGAGGTTGAATACCATGGCAACGGTCGAAGCATTCAGGTCAGCCATGACATCATTGATTTATTAGTTGATTATATTTTGTATTATTAATCTGAATCTGCAAAGTAACTAAAGGTGTCGAACCTCAATGTTTTTTGGTACTGACAAAATGTGTCTGTTCCACACAAAAAAGCTGGTATTGACAGTTTGGTCAGATTCACAATCTTGTTTAGTTAATAATTGATCAGAAAGTTCCCGATTAAAATAATAATTTAGCCAATTTTAGACAGTATTTTATTCCATTTTGACGTTTAACATGTGAGACGTTTGGTTTCTTTTGTCAAATGAAAAAAGGGGTTTGTAGGAAAACATTTCTCAAAGTAAGCTGTCAAAAAGGTATTGTTTACAATCAGTAGTATTGAGGGGGGGGGGGTGTAAATGAGCCTCGGCCCCACAATAGAAACCTGCTGTTGTTTCACTTACTGAGAGCCGAAACTGAAACTTTGAGCTGGTTTGTCCAGCTGGCCACACCCACTCAGTGATGTCATAGCAGATGCTTTGACCCAGTTTTTAAAGAAATTATCCTGCTGTGACTGGTGGTGTAGTAATAATAGAGCTTTTTTTAAATGTAAAAGTTAAATGGGTGCTCTATTTATGTCTATTTATGTCTATTTATGTCTGTTTATGTCTGTTTATGTCAGAACAGTCAGAAATGTGAACTGATTCAAAAGTCTGTTGAAATAGTTTCTTTCTAATCAGAGGTCGGCTTGTGTGTTTGAGTTCTGAGCTCAACCTGCAGGAAGCCTTGTAATAATAAAGATAATACTTCTGTTATACTACTGTTTTTATTCAGCATTAAAGAGATTACTTTTTTGAGTAGTTGAGGTCTTGATGTCCGACAGATCAGAGATCAGATCCTGAACCTGAAACTAACAGCTGAGTGCTTCCTATCTGTCCTGCAGCTACGTCATCGACGGGGCCACGGCGCTGTGGTGTGCAGCTGGAGCGGGACACTTTGAGGTGGTGCGCCTGCTGTTGAGTCACCATGCCAACGTTAACCACACCACCATCACCAACTCCACCCCCCTGCGGGCCGCCTGTTTCGACGGGCGCCTGGACATCGTCCACTACCTGGTGGAGCACAAGGCAGACATTAGGATCACCAACAAGTACAACAACACCTGCCTGATGATCGCAGCCTATAAGGGCCACGCCGATGTAGTGAAGTTCCTGCTGGAGCAGGGGGCGGACCCCAACGCCAAGGCCCACTGCGGGGCCACCGCCCTGCACTTTGCAGCCGAGGCGGGCCATCTGGAAATCGTAAAAGAGCTGGTGCGCTGTCAAGCAGGCATGGTGGTGAACGGACATGGCATGACGCCACTGAAGGTCGCTGCAGAGAGCTGCAAAGCAGATGTGGTGGAGCTGCTGCTGGCGCACGCCGACTGTGACCCGCACAGCCGTATCGAGGCCCTGGAGCTGCTGGGCGCCTCGTTCGCCAACGACCGGGAGAATTACGACATCCAGAGGACGTACCACTACCTGCATATGGCCATGTTGGAGCGCTACCGCGACCCAGAGAACATCATCACCAAGGAGCTGCTGCCCGCCATCGAGGCCTACGGCGGGCGTAGCGAGTGCCGGACACCTCAAGAACTGGAGGCCATCCGGGTGGACCGGGACGCTCTGCACATGGAGGGGCTGATGATCCGGGAGCGTGTCCTTGGCTCGGACAATATAGACGTGTCACACCCGATCATCTATCGCGGCGCCGTCTACGCAGATAACATGGAGTTTGAACAGTGCATCAAACTGTGGCTTCACGCGCTGCGTCTGCGCCAGAAAGGCAACCGGAACACGCACAAGGACCTGCTGCGCTTCGCCCAGGTCTTCTCCCAGATGGTCCACCTGAAGGAGCGGGTGTTGGCCTCGCCCGTCGAGCAAGTGTTGAGCTGCAGCGTGTTGGAGATTCAGCGAAGCATGGCTCGAGTGGACGCGGCGGCGGAATCGGAGCTGCCGCAGGCCCTGGACAATTACGAGTCAAATGTTTTTACCTTCCTTTACTTGACCTGCATCTCCACCAAGACCACCTGCAGCGACGAGGAGCGCGCCCGGATCAACAAGCACATCTACGACCTGATCCAGCTGGACCCGCGGTCGCGCGAGGGCTCGTCTCTGCTCCACCTGGCCATCAGCTCCAGCACGCCGGTCGACGACTTCCATACCAACGACGTGTGCAGCTTCCCCAGTGCCCAGGTCACCAAGCTGCTGCTGGACTGCGGCGCGCAGGTCAACGCTGTCGACCACGAGGGCAACACCCCGCTGCACGTCATCGTCCAGTACAACCGGCCCATCAGCGACTTCCTCACGCTGCACGCCATCATCATCAACCTGGTGGAGGCCGGCGCCCACACGGACATGACCAACAAGCAGAAGAAGACTCCGCTGGACAAGAGCACCACCGGCGTGTCGGAGATCCTGCTGAAGACGCAGATGAAGATGAGCCTCAAGTGCCTGGCGGCGCGCGCCGTCCGCCAGCACCAGATCACCTACCGCAACCAGATCCCCAAAACGCTGGAGGAGTTTGTGGAGTTCCACTGAAACAGACCTGAGGACAGACTGCTCTTTTTAAAGAATTTCTTTTTTCTAACAAATCCAAACGGTGCTGAGGACGATGGTTCAGCACTAACAGTTTTTGAGCATTTTTATAAAACAGCTGGATGCTTGTTTTCTATTATAAGTATTAATTGCTACGTACCAGCAGCCATCGACGGCAATCCGTCCGTCTGTCTGTATCTCTGGGCTGCAGCTCGTTCACTGCGACACATCAGAGGAAACTTCCAGCTGACTTTCAGCTTGTTCGTGCTGCGACAGCAGAGAGAGGACGGCGGCGACGTCACCGCGCTGCTTCTTGTTTTGCCTTATCTCCACGCCGGGGAGCCGCCATGTTACTGTGATTCTACAGTGTGAGTGAATGAGACACGATCAGAATGAATGAGTGTCTGTAGAGAAGCCAACAGACGGCCGACCTCGCCTGCTTTACACGCCGTCACACACATGATTTTTTTAAATAGTTTTCACTGTTTTAGTTTCTACTGTAACATCAACAACAGCCGAAGAGAAAAGAGGCAGAATAAGGACACGTGATCTGACTGCTCGGCAGAATTTATACCAACAATCAGGCTTTTAGTTCATTTGATGTTATATTAAAGGATTTGCTGGTAACAATTATTTTTGAAAATAGTTTTTCTCTTGGCCTGTTTCACTAAAACGGTGCTATATGGCCCAAAGTTTGCAGACACCCCGGTCCACATGTATCAGTTCTAATGGAGGGAAATCTTAATACTACAGCATTCAATAATATTTTAGACCACCGGCCCCCATTAAACAAAGCAATATCTACGTGGGATTCCTCGTTTTAAAGACCTGAACTAGTAAAAACTATCTGCTAGGGCTGGGACCATTCAAATATATATATACCACCTATCTGATTCGTTACTGTCATGATACTTGGGTGCCGATTCGATATGTATTGTGTGTATTATGTATTGTGATACGACGAGCTGTATTCACATACAGTGCCATTTCACTGACTGTTTCTAGCAAGCCACATGTCGCTACTGCGGTATGAACCCAAAATTAACAGATTGTGCAGTGATTTAATATCAATAAACGGATCAAAATGATGCTGAAATACCTACATCATGATGCTGATTTGTAAAAAGTCCAAATTCATGCTTTGCCCGGTCCGTCCATAAGACGACAAGCAAACAACTTAAAATGCTTGTTTTCTGAATGGAGTTTGGATGGATCAGTGCGCGGCTATCCATCAACACTCAACATAAAGTCCTCTTTATATATACTGCAACGACGTTGTTGTTTCTACCAGAGTTTGGTCCCGTCTCTGTACAGATATGATGTACTATCGTAGCTCTGGGTGACCACAGACACATACAAGATTTTACATTTACATAAATTTCAACTCCTGCAAATGCCATTCGCGTCGCCCGGTGCAAATATGCGTCTATTCGCTTCATTGCATTGACTTTGTGTGTAATCACGGCGCATGAAAAGCTTGATTCGCTCTTGGTGTGAATGCGTCATAAGACTCATAGAAGCCCAATGGATGATCTAAACAAAAAAATGCATCGTCACAAAGCTGAAAACTGGTCTGCGTTGGATGGTTTATCACAGGATGCAGTGGAAGATGTTGTAAAGTGTGGGTGTCCACATACTTTTGGCCATGTAGTGTACGTTCGTAAAATACCAAATACTCCCTGAACATGATGCCGCCAATCCCCATTTATAAATTGAAATTATTTTTTATTCAACAGTGAAGTGGAGGACGATGCCACCTGGTTTAGCTTTAGCTTCGCTGTCATCGGTATGACTCAATGTCCTCAAATCCTTTTCAGATTTCTTCTTCTTTTTTTTATCATTTGCCTGAGTGGTTCTGGTCGGTTCTGCAGGTCTGTGTCGGATCATGTCCAACGACTCCTGATCACCGTTGTAGAGCGAGAATCTGTGGACTCAACGCTGCAGAGAAAGTTTATTGTCATTGCTCTTTTTACATTTTATTTTTTTTATGTCGTGTCCACTCCTCATCTTTGCTGTTTGAGCCTCATATATTTCCAGAGCTAACCATCTGCTTTTCCAAAATGTAAATGACTAGTGATCTTTGTAAAACCCAGAAAGAAAAAAAAAAAAGTATTTATTCATTTTATTTCTCAAATTTCGCCACTGTTTCCTGATCCAAACAAAGATGTGTCTGGAAATGAGACCCGTTTGTACGACGTGAAATAAAACCCGACTTAAAGCAAAGCATTAATTGTCGTACAAAACGAGAAGATGTGTCGACTCTGGCTGCAAGGAGGACATATATGCTTTTTTTATGTTGCAGCACAGAATATTCTCTCATCCAGATGGTTAGAAGAGTCTGAAAATACCTGCAGGACAGCAGGAACGGTTATACAAGACGAACCGTGTGTGTTGTGTACTTTCAGTTTCTGTAAGATGGCTCTCTTCAAACATGGCGTTTATTAATGCTAATGCAAAACTCCCCAGCTCTTCTTCTTTATTCTGAGAAACCTCCCACACATGTTGGGGATTATTCCTTTAAGTGTACCTGACAGTTTGCATGCTGAGATTCTGCGTTCAGTGATTGTAAAGACAGAAAAAGTGCTGTTGTGTGAAAGAACCTTGTTAAATCCAGACTTTTGAGGGTGGAGATAGAAGGATTAGAAGCTCCTCTGAGGGCTCATTAATCTTTAAAACCCGGCCAATCGTACCTAAAACCCGCCGCAGATGAGACGATAACAAAGCTGTTTGCTTGATCTTTCCTTCTGTACATGTGGAAACCTGCAGGGAGGAAAAGTACTTCTTTGAAGGAGGTTCATTAGCTCTTCACTGGAGGTGCACTGATACCTTTTCTGTTTCCTCCAGAAGTAGCTCACCCAGCAAATCGCACCCCAAAGAGGGAACAATTAGTTTTGGAGGTTTTCGCTGCAGCAGCTCGGCCACAGAGGATGGATTTATCAGAGAAACGAGCTTCTGCATATGATATATTTCCATCAACGTGCAGATTTCTTATGAACGTCGCTCAGAGTCCAAACAAGACTCGTCCAAACCGAGTATATGTCTGGACCGTGTACGGTCAGTAGGGCTGGGACGATTCACCTATTTACCGATTCGATACCGTCACGATACTTGGGTGCCGATTCGATATGTATTGTGATTTTTAAGTATTGCGATTCGATATTATGATTTATTGTGATTTTTGTTAACTTTTTTAACACTAGACCATGGGGGAAAAGATGATACATACACTTCATGGGACTTTTACTTTGGAAAATATCTAAATTAATCCAGTAAAGATGTTTGATTTTCAGCATGTATGTAGTCACAGATGTCCTGAAGTCAAATATATCAGTCATTGCCAGGAATTATTTATTACATTTTTTCCAGCAACCAAAAAATCAAAGAATAAAGACATTTCCCTCACAAATTAGTGGTACTTTCTTTTTAATTTATAAGGGACATGTAATGTTTTATACTTCTGATGAATATAATCCATCAATCTTATGTCCATATATGTATTTTTTTATATACAGTTCCCTTTGTTAACACCTTATTTTGAAAACCAGACGTAGTCACTCATGTATACTTCCTCTAACTTCTCCAAGGTGGTCTCTAGCTCTCCCGTCAGCTCCATTGGGGACGTTTGAATGCATTTAACATAAATGTCAGTATATGGGTGCTCTACAGTTGTAGCGTCGGCCCATTTGACCACGGAGATGAGAGTGACGGCCGGCTTGACCGCACGTTACCGCAATACGATAATGTTTCCTGTCCATGACAGAGTTAGCATGCAGCTCTGCTCTGCTTTTCCTGCAATGTGTGAAACCCAAAGTGTTTCCATACTTTACTGGATGTGTAGTGTTTACTACGCTGGATTTAAAATGTGAGGGTGCCGGTCGTATCCACGCAGACCCTCCGCCGTTTTCTACTTTCTCGCTGCGGTTTGATTTGGTTGAGGGATACGAAACGGATAAGACGTCACGTTACTCAGACTACAACAATAAAAGCGGTAACTTCCTTCTGCCTCCACATAGACTCAAATGAAGCAAATATATCAATTCTGGCATTAAAAAATCTATTTCAAAATCGCAAAGAAAAAAAGAATTGTGATACATAGGTGAAACGATTTTTTTTCCCACCCCTAACATCTGCATAAAGGACTGTTCCCGCCTTTTCATGTTGAAAGAGCAACGGCCAACGAGGAAACTCCAACACTCGGCCGACCAATCGTGTGACTTCATCACTCAGTGACAGACTCTTGCGTTCGCAGGGCTGGCACTCTGCGGTCCGGCTAAAAAGTCTAACATTTAAAAGTCTGGAGAACATTCACAAAATCCATCGGGACCACTCAGCACAACTCTCTAAAAACTGTCTAAACGCGTATTTAATCTGTTGATTCAAACTGAACCGTCGGGGTTATGTCTCACCTGTTTCCTGTTTTAGAAGCTGGTTTTGCTGCAGCCAGTGTTGTGATTCTCTAATAATCAGGTGGAGGAAAAGTTGTTTAGTGTTTGTATTCCGGGTTTGATTTTTCTGAACAAAAGCAGCATGTGATGCAACAGTTGTCAGACTTTTCCGTTATAACATGCAAACGCAGCGTCTGTCCTTCTGATCAATAACTGTATCTGTCCAGCAGAGCCCATTGGTCGGGCATTACTGGAGGGGGTTTGAGGTGATGATAATGTGCCATTCATGATGCTAATTTTATTTTTAACTCAGAGTTTTTATTTAACACTGCTGTGAGTCTGATTCTGTCCTGATGGAGCTGGAAACACTGAGTTTTTAACCAGTTTTCTGAGGCTGAAATGAAGCCAAAGATTCTCCATGTGTTGATGAAACGTCAGAAGATGTCAGCTGTGGTTGAACTTCCTGCAGAATGAATGCTGTCAAATTAAAAGTTTTCTGTCTGCATTCACCAACGTTCTCCTGTTATTCATTTATTCTGAATGTTTTAGTCTGAATGTACCTACACAGGTGTTCTCACAGGTCATGTCCTGGTTTTAAAGGCTGATTCTGACACTTTTTAGACTAAATATCTTTCAATTTGAACTTGTAGGAAACATTTCACTACAATAAAATAGTATGTAGTAAGTATTATCCACCTCAATTACACATGTCAGAGTGAATAAAGCTTTTTAGATCAGATTGTCAGGGGATAAAATTAACTGAAAGCTGAATGAATAAATACATTGAAATTTTGTTTTTCTTAATTCTTGTGATGCGTTCACTTCAGACTGACTCCAGGTGGATTTTAGAGTCTTTGCAAACATGCTGGATAGATGTGAATGAAAAATTCACACTCAATTCCCCAATTTTTCATTTTTATTCAGGAAAGAGTTTTAAAATGTGAAATTCGTGTCTGTACACGAATCAATACATTCAATTTTGTGACTATTTGACGAACAGCTGTGCGACTGGGCTGGCCAATCACACGTCACATTAAATGGAAGACCGCTGATTGGCGAATGTTATTTCTAGATCTGGACTTGTACCGATTCCCAGCCCTACCGGCCCAATTAAACTAAAAAAAACACTCAATCTGACAACACCTTTTGCTCATGAATTCGCACAATTCCCAAATAGGAACTGAACTGGGGTGTTTTTTCTCTTCTCTCTCAAGTTCATACGGTCAAAAGGCAGAGCTCAAGTCATAAGACAGAATATATAAATATGATAAAAAGAAAAACAAATTCACTATTGTTATTTGTATTTCTAAATGGAGTTTGGTGGCCTCCTGTGATTCCCAGCATCACTCCAAACACCTTCCACCTGAGCAGATGGAGTCTAATCAGCCACATAGAGAACACCTGTGTTCAGAGCTTTTAAGGATCACTCACTGGTGTGTTTCTCTCTGTGGACGAACTACACTCAAGTCACTCAAAGACAGGCACAGACTTGATGTTTAAGTTACTGAAACTCAAGTTTAGCAGATTTTATGTTGTCTAAATCCTCCACTAAGACGACATTTTCCACCCTCATGAGGAGATTTATGTGTTTTACTTCACCACCCTCAGGACTCATTGTCAACATTGAGTCTCTCAGGCAGATCAAACTGATTTTCCTCTTTTCTAAGCTGGCATTGTCTCTATGGAGGCTGGAATCTGCCAAAAATAAATGACACGATAAATAAATATGTCATTGAATGTAGTAAAAATAATATTAAAATTAATTTACTTCCTATTTATCTTTGTATTAATTCCCTTATTTATTCACTCTTCTGTTTAATTTTCTCTTTTATTTCTTTATTTTCATAATTCTTTAAATGTATTGATTTTAGCACTGTTTTTATTTATTTATTTATTCATTTATTTCTGCACGATTTTCACTCTGCATTTCATCCCTTATTTATTTCCCCAAACCTTATTTATTTCTGTATTCTTTTCTTTATACGTTTCTTTATCCATTTCCTTTTTCATTTCTTTGTGCATTTCTGCCTCATCAATTAAAAATCACTAAAAGAGATTTTTTTAATTTCATGAGAAATTGACTACAAAGCACCACATAACACACAGCTTGTATGTGTCTCGTCTTTATTCCAGTATTAACAGACATAGTGAACACATGGAGTTCATTTCTGGGCAGAGCGGCATCACACATCAGTACAAACTGCTTCATATCAAACAATAATGCCACAATCCTTTTAATAATTCACACATATTTACAAAAAGAGTGGACTTTATACAACAAAAGTGCATCTGATATAAATTCAGAAATAATATACAATGTGTTCATAAGATGCATTTACAATTTCCATTAGTATAAAAAAGGAAAATAAAATAAAATCAGCCCTCTTAGGTAGTCTTGTGTTGTCTCATATTTTATTAATCTGCCCTCTGTGTTAAACACTGTTGTTGGTGTGACACATAAATTCTTATTTTGCATCACGTCTCCCGTCGGTTTAACTCGCCAGCTTCATTGTTGAGATTACATCATCATGAGGCATCAGGCGACACACGCGGTCACACAGGTTTCTCAGGTTTTACAACATTTTTCCAAACCACGTATGCAGAAGTTGAAAAGATCCCTGTCACTGTAAACTAGACAACTCTCTTCACTTTGTGAATTCCTCCATCTAGCGGCGCCGCTGTTACCGCGGTGGCAGCCAAATGCGTCTGGGTTGCTCATAGTAACTAATGTAAATGTTGGCGTAGATAATAAACACAGAGGAGTATGTATTTAAAATGTATTTAAGTGAGATTGAAGACTTTTTCGAGGACACAGCTGCCGTCACTGCGAGCAACCACGACGCATTCAGCCTCGAGTCACAAGTTAACACGGTTAGCAGACGCATGTTCTGTTTGTGATGGCGACCGATTAATGATGATTACTTTGTGGTCATTAGGTTATGGTGACCCAGCCCAGTCGCACAGCAGTTCGTGAAATAGTCATACAATTTAAAGTATTGATTCAAAGACATAAATTTCACAATTTTTTTTGTGATGGTCAGCACAAAAGCTATTTAATCCATGTAATTGTGAACCAGGAAGTAAAGACATCCCCGAACGCCACGTAAGGAGGAGGTTGGGGTGGGTCAAAAAGGCCGCTGTTCGTGTCCCGTGTGAAACCAGAAGTCAAAGTTGATTTATTTGTCACATAACTTCCGTACTTAAGTTACAACACTTCTGGAGTTATTTTGACCCAAACTCTGATCTTTTCCTAAACCTATCTAAGTCGTTTTGTTGCCTAAACCTAACCCAGTCGATCTATTCTGAAACCTAAGTAATTTTATTTTTAAAAGACTGGAGCGGATATTGACACGTGCGTCACGTGTTGCTGGACATTCGTAGGAAAACGCACAAAAAATACGCTGTTGAAAGTCGTGCTGAGTGTCATGAAAAAAAACGTAAATTAGTGTCTATGTACACAAATCAAAAAGCTTAAATCCCGTGACTATTTCACAAACTGCCGTGAGACTGTGTTGTGTAGGGAGACGCCACCGCAGAAATGGATTCCTGTATGTCTTTGGCTTGTTCAACTTTGACCCGCTCGACTTAAATCACTTTTCAATGCAGCACAAGTTCACAACAGCCATTTTAGGCACATTCACCTTCGTTGATTAGAATAAAATAACACCCGAGTTAGCTTTCAGCTTGTATCAGCGGTCCCTTCAGAGGACGTACAATCGAGATTTGTTCTTGGTTACGCGGTGCTACGCTTTAGGTCCAAACTTCTTTTTAAAAACAATATGTTTGGTTAGTTCCATTTTTTGGAGACTGAAATATGAGTAAAATCACACAGTAACTGAAGCTCTAGTGTCTTCCTCTCTACCTTCTTATAACACAAAATAAGTATTTTAAACTGGGGATTGATTTGAAACTTGCGATATGAAAACCGCCAACTGTACACCTGTTTCAGCTGCTTCATTCATCAGCGTCTCGTTCATCAGATGGTTATTACCTCCTCTGAGGAAGTCATGTTTTGTAGTCAGATGTGAGTGTCTGAGTGCCCTTCTAGTTGGCCATAGAATTAATGTTCATGTATACGTATAATAATTATTTCCTTTAAATGGACAATTCCTTGTTCAAAGTATCTCTGACTTACATTACTTTTATTTTAAAATGTGTTGAAACTAGGGCTGTTAAAGTTAGCGCTATAATAACGCGTTAACGCAAAAACATTTTAACGCCACCTATTTCTTTAACGCATTAACGCAATCGTTTTTTCCTAGGTTGTAGCGGGCTCATTCTTAAAGCTAGAGTGAAGATACTGGTATCATATGAAATAAGAAAACCTAAGGAATCCATCAGTACCAACAATGTTTTACTAGCTTGTCATGAAGGAGGTTGGATAATACTACGAAGTCGTGCTAAATTTTGGCGAGGAAAACTGTCATGGCCATTTTCAAAGGGGTCCCTTGACCTCTGACCTCCAGATATGTGAAAGAAAATGGGTTCTATAGGTACCCACGAGTCTCCCCTTTACAGACATGCCCACTTTGTGATAATCACATGCAGTTTGGGCAAGTCATAGTCAAGTCAGCACACTCACAGTACCTGTGAGGGTGTCTGAACAATATATGTCATTGTTTTGTGTTGTTAACTTTAAGGTACATTTTGAACTGATAAAAAATGTGTGATTAATTTGCGATTAATCATGATTAAATATCTGAATCGATTGACAGCCCTAGTTGCGACACGTCGTTGTGATTAAAGCACTTTAAATAAACTTGACTTGTTCTCTTGTGGTTGGTGCTGGTGAGCAGTTTGCTGGTTCGTAGATGAGCTGTGGATGGGTTTTGTTCATCAGCTGACAGGATGCGTAGAGCCACACGACCCTTTTGATTAACTGGAACATGTTCATATGTTCGGGGCGTGGCTGATTGGCTGATTGGCTGATTGGCTGATTGGCTGATTGGCTGATTGGCTGATTGGGGCATTGGGGTCCCTGAGTTACAGGCGGAGGCTTGTGATGCATTCAAGTGTTCCTCATCAACTCATAAAGTCAGAAAGTTCTGTTTTCACCACCAAGAAGTTACACGTTGGACCACAGTTCAACTCATATCATACATTTTGTGACTTTACAAGTTGGCGAGGACCAAACGAACGCAGCATCATCGTCGCCCACACATTATAGCTCCTCTGCTGCCTTCCCATTGGCAACAGGCTGCTCCTTCTCTTCCTGTCTCCTTCGTCTGTTGAAGAAGCCGAGCTGAGCAGAAAACAGACACATTTATGGTTGGAAATGCACTTCAACTAACAGCATGATTGACAACATTTAACTTCACAGAAGATAACTGTTTTTGTTACGGTTTTAAATTTCCATTATTTGCGACCAGACAGCCCAAAAGTGACGCCAATGCTGAAGTGCCTTAAACCTGCATTCTCTCAAGTAGCCAGCAGGGGGCGACTCCTCTGGTTGCTAAAAGAAGTCTGATTCTATAGAAGTCTATGAGAAAATGAGCCTACTTCTCACTTGATTTATTATCTCAGTAAACATTGTAAACATGAGTTTATGGTCTCAATCACTAGTTTCAAGTCTTCTTCAATACAGCATGATGTTCATTTAGTAAATTATGATCCCATTTAGAGTCAAATAAACCATAAAGCAGGGAATGCTTTAGGGCGGGGCTACCTTGTGATTGACAGGTCGCTACCACGGCATTGTCCAGTCTGGGAGTTGTCCTTTATTTTGTCTCAGAACTGTAACCCTTTCACAGTGTGTTTTCACTTCAGCAAAGTTAATTATAACATTTTGGTCACCTAAAAACGTCTTATTCAGCGTTTGGTTGTAATTAGCTCCACCCTCTCGTGTCACTTCTGGTTGCAAAAAAACAAGATGGTGACAGCCAAAAACCAAGACGGTGACGGCTAAAAAACCAAGATGGTGACGGCCAAAAGCCAAGATGGCGACAGCTAAATAAGAAATAAATAGGCTTTTGTGAATAAACGTCCGGGGATACTACAGAAGAATCTTACCTGTGACTGGACTGCAGTGGTGGAAAAAGTAACTTAAGTAAAAGTAGTAATACCACAGTGTAAAGAATACTCTGTTACATGAGTCAGAAAGTCCTGCATTCAAAACTTTACTTCAGTAAAAGTATAAAAGTATTTTCATCAAAATGTATGTAAAGTACCAAAAGTAAAAGTATTCATTCTGCAGAATGATCTATATGATATTATTGTATTATAATTATTGATTATTAATGCGTCCATCACTTTAATGTTGCAGCTGGTGAAGGTGGAGCTACTTCTAATGACTTTATATACTGCTGGTAGTTTAATCTATAATAATACATCATCATTTATTATATTTTGTATTAATAATCTGAATCTGTAAAGTAACTAAAGTTGTCAGATAAATGTAGTGCAGTAAAAAGTACAATATTTCCCTCTGAGATGTAGAAGAGTAGAAGTATAAAATAGCATAAAATGGAAATACTGCCCACCTTCCATAGTGCCAGGACCAGTAAGGCCAGTAGCAGCAGGCCTCCCAGTGAGCTCCCCAGTATAATCCAGACGGGGACGATGTAATCTTCCTCCTTCCTCAGCTCCAGGATTATCTGAACACATTCACATCATCCACCGACTGAATTTAATTTGTTCTCTTCCTACCTTCTGAGCTTTCAACATGCTGGAATAAATGATCTGAAATAAACTCAATAAACCGCAGAAGGTCAAACCCAATATCAACCAAACAGAGTTCACCTCATTTCTATACATACTTTATGATCTGAATTTATATTAGACATCACTTCATGTAGATTCAGTGGAAGTTACATTTTTAAGGGTCTTTTCTTATAATGCAGCTGATTGTTGTTTGTGTTAGAAGTCACACATGTAGTTTGTTTAACACTTTATCTTTATATTTGTTACATACGGACAAAATAACAAGAACACTACAACAACATGAGGGCAGGATTAAATTGATTTATACAGTTTAACTTTAAAAAGACTTAAAACCAAAAAAATGAAATGTGATTATGTACCTAAGAAAGGTTAGGTTTTGTACACAATACAAGTGTCTTAACCAGGGCTATCGATTAAAATATTTTATCACGATTAATCGCATGATTGTCCATAGTTAATTGTGATTAATCGCAAATTAATCATGCATTTTATCTGTTCAAAATGTTCCTTAAAGGGAGATTTGTCAAGTATGCAATACTCTTATCGACATGGGAGTGGACAAATATATTGCTTTATTCAAATGTATGTATATATTTATTATTGGAAATCAATTAACAACAACACAATCATAAAGTGGGCATGTCTGTAAAGGGGACTCTCGTGGGTACCCATAGAACCCATTTTCATTCACATATCTGGAGGTCAGAGGTCAAGGGACCCCTTTGAAAATCACCATGGCAGTTTTTTCTCGCCAAAGTTTAACGTAAGTTTAGAGCGTTATTTAGCCTCCTTCATGACAACCTAGTATGACATTGTGTTAATGCGTTAAAGAAATTAGTGGCGTTAAAAAGAATTTGTATTAATGCTTTATTATCGCGTTGACTTTGACAGACATACTCTTAACATTAAATTATAGTTTAATTTATCCATATTTAACATACTGTAATATTGTATGGGCAAGTACTTTTCCAATCTGAACAAAGTATTGCTGCCACAGAAACAGTTTATTAGATAAGCAACTTTTTCGAATGCAGTTCGACCAAATGCAGCACTTTTTTTTTTTAGATTACAGTTGTTGACTATATTTGACATCAACATTCTCCGAACCTGTACGTTTGTCGAGATATAAGGATGCAGATCTACCTCGTTGTTTTAGATATTATTTTGTTAACAACTCTCACCTCAGTTTTCTATCACATTTCGTGGAGTTATCTTATGGAATGAAAATGTCCATTTAACGTTTTCCTCTGTGTCATTGTCGGTGTATAAAAAGAGACTTAGAAATGCTCTGCTGACACAAACATTTGATTTAGAAAAAAAATGATCACTCTTAGAAACTCTTACTGTAAATATTTCAATTACTCCTGCTTCTCTGCATGTTTTTTTGTTTGTTTGAACTTTACACCTACACTTATTTTATATGTGCAATTTTTGAACACTAATATCTTAAATGTACTGGTGATTTTGGTCATGATAGTATTTATTGTATGTCCTTTGGCTGGGGTTTTTATTTAAGCCATTATAGATTTCTACCACATCCTCACACATGTTTTACATTCTTTCCACGTGAATTGTATTTTAATGTCTTTTGATATGTGTGAAACAAATAAAAAAAGATGGAGATGATAAAGTGCTTCACTTAAAAAAGAAAGAACATTAGGGATAAACTGTACCTAACAGGCAAAAGTGATATGACGAAATGATAATTAAAAAACAGAACTTGTGGATGACATTACATTCTCAGATGTTTCTCTTTTTTTGTCCACCCCTTTTTACTTATCCACTCCCAATGGGTGAGTAAAAGAAACCATGTTGAATATCTGCAGATCTTATTGTTGTAATAAAACTGTCTGACAGCAGATGGCAGCAAAACTCCACATCTACAGTTTATATGTGTAGTTATAACACTGTGTTTGGTGGACAGGTAGTTAGTTCATAAGTCAGTAAATAACTAAATAAGAAAGAAACGCACTGAGTCAAAATGTCCCTTAAATAACAGCTGGTTTGTTTGTTAATATCTCTGTAATTACAATAGTTGTAGTTTGACTTATGCAGCTCTCACAGTGGACTTTCTAATCTGTGTTAGTACATTGAAAGACAATTCCATTATGTATTTTTGTTGTTTGTTTTTTCCATAGTTATTTGTTGATTTATTGGATTGTTGTCTACTGATTGGTTAGTTTTTTTGCTTAATTTGTGTGCTTTTGTTGTCTTTTTTTTTTTCGTTATATAGCTTAATTTTCTTTTCTTTTGTTTGTCTCCTTACGTTGAGGGGCGGTTTTGTGGCTTCTTGACCTATCCTGTCACTTTTCTTATTTTTATCTGGATTTGTATGTACTTGGCAAAATAAGCCTGGTTCTGATTCTGATAGTATTTCTGTTCTATTTTTATGTATGTGTTCCTTTAAATTTCAGTTTGGTGTTTTTCTGGTCCAGCCCTGACCTTCCTTTTGATTAGGGACATCTGAACAGGAGTATATACTTCCCATTAAGTAACAATTAGGCGTGAATAAAACCAACTTGTACGAGGGAAAGTGGATTAATAAAAATCCTGCTTTGCTTTCACCTATAGGAGTGCTGTCGGTGTGATCTGTGTGCATACGACCAGAAACACTTAACTTCTTAAGGTTTACACTCTACTACAAGTTTTGGACGCCCCACGGCTGATGCAGCCGCACTCACTGCCTCTCTCTGCTGCTTTTCTTCAGCTGTATACTCAAATAAATACGGCTGAATATCTGAGTCATCCAAAACACTGTAAAATCTATCCTCGTATATAACATCCTCCGCACTCTTATTTTGGGATGAAATTTTCACTGACACGTCAAATGACGGCGCTGCATGCAGGAAGATCAGCAGGTTTTGTCAGTAGGAGAACTCAGCTTTCTGGGTCAATATAGACCTTTTCATTGTCATTCTGTTGCTAGGGCAACAGGTTTGGTCCAAGTTTACTTCCTGTCAGCTACTGCATTAACAAACATTGCATAGGAACATACAAAGGGGCTTATTATTGCTTCCATTGACCACATTTACCATCAACACTGATTACACATCCACATTAAAAGTGATGCAACAGCTGATCTCCAGTCTGAGCTGTGATTTAGTGTTTGAACAAAAGAAGAAGTACACAAATCACAGCCCTCAACTAGTTCATTCATTAGTGTATTCATCGAGTGGTTGGTTCATTACCTGTCTGACAGGTCGGTCCTCCTGGAGGAACATGGGACTGGACGCTTCCAGCTGGATGGAGGCAGCAGTCAGTAACTCCAAGGACCTGAAGCTCACCTGAAACAAGAAGTCAGTCGTCCGATGGGAACATAAAAGACTACAGATGTTCTTAGAGAAGTAAGCAAACATTGGCTTTTTTCTCAGGGTTCCACTTTGGTTTCAATGTACGTTCTATATCTACAGTTTAATTTCGGAGAAACTGGAAACGTAGAGGTTCCTTAAGAGACTCACAGCGAGCAGAGCGGGAAGCTGAAGTTGTCCTCCGAGCGTCACCTTCAGCTCTTTAGAGGCCGGCAGATTCAGTCGGCATCGGACCGCCACGCTCACACTGTTACTGTGGTTCTACACAGACAGACAGACAGAAGAAGAAGAAGAGGAGAGGAAGAAGAAGAAGACAGCTGTCTCTCTGTCTCAGTGGCTAAAGGTCATCATGAAACGTCATGGGTCTTACCAGCTGTGACAGGTGAGACAGGTCCTCAGCTGTCACCTGATTGGTTGTTCTGGGCTGAGGCAGCACGCAGTGAGAGCCAGCTTCCTGCAGAAGAGGAGGAGGAGGAGGAGGAGGAGGTGTGACTGTATTATACTGTATATTTCTCTTTATATAGTCTGTGTAAATGGATCCATGTAGCTCCTCCTGTCTTATTAAGATGTATGTAACTGTTCCCCCGTGGTATACCTGCTCGATGCTGTAGTCTGTGATGTTGAGCAGCTGGTTCCCCTTCCTGGTCCCAGACCAGATTTCAGCCCTGAACAGGACGTCCTGCACTGAGAAGATGCCCAGGTTCTGGATCTACATGCAAAGTAAAAGATGGCAATAAAAACATAAATAGAAATCTCTTATTGTAAAAAAAAAAAAAAGGTCTCGCGGACAGACATCAAATAATCAAATCAAAAAACTAGAAAAGTCACATCAGACATTGAAATGTGACATTTGCAGACCGACATGTTCAGTGAACTCACATAATAAGTGAGGTTGAAGGTGGGAGGGCTGCTGTCTGGTTGGTCCCAGGTGGAGGAAGAAGAGCTGTCTGCTCTGATTTCAAAACGAGGAGGGTTGGGGTCTCTGACAGGAGAAGAGAGGAAGAGTTTGTTTCATGTAATATAGACTTATTATAAGCATCATTAAAGGGCCATTTCACCCAAAACATACCTGAATCTCAGCTAGTTTGAGTCTTTATAAACACACTGTTGTACTTAAACTATATATGTCATTATTAAATGTCATTAAATGTAGCAAAAATAATATTAAAATTAAAATAGTCATTAATTAATTGATCAAATGTGACATAATACATACGGTACATTTAAATGACAATACATAGATTTAAAAATAAATATAAAATAATAAATAAAAGGGAAAAGTAAACAGAAGAGTAAATGAATAATGGAATTAAATCAAAGATAAATAAATAAAGAAACATTAAAACAAATATCAATTTATGTCACATTTTATCAATTAATTAATGGCTACATTTATTTTTGATATTATTTTTGCTACATTTAATGACATTTATTAATTAATTTATTGATTCATTTATGTATTTATTAATTTATTTTTGATTTTGGCAGGTTCCATCCTCCATAAAAAAAGACCACACATCAATAAAATCCAAATTTATAATATTTCCTGATGTTGTTAAATGTTTTTGTAAATACAGCAGTGGAATATTTTTCACTGCAATCAGCAGAGAAAATGTGCTGATGCTTCATCTATATCTCAAACATCAACTGCCTCTAATTTGCACTCTTAGAAAATACTGAATCTTTCATAAACACATTTATTTGAACCCTGATGATAAATAATTGTTGCATTTGTTAGATTTTCAGTAGTTATTTCCTAATGTTTACATGTATGTATGTACATATGTATGTAGATGATCTATTTCTCTGTTGCATCCTGTTACTGGAACAGTTTTACCAGGAAGTGATGTCACTGACCTGGTGAAGAGGAGGTCAGTTTGGTACTTCAGAGGGAGGAAGATGTCGTTGATGTTGTCGTCTGGGTATCCCTCCTCTCCCTCACTGATTAACACACACAAACAGACTTGTGAGGACATTATATGGACTTATCTCCTGGGACCCTTAAGCCTCACATTAACCTAAATCAGAAACAATAGACCTGGATCTGGATCCTGATCTTGATGGTTTACCTTGTGGGGACCTGGTGTGTGTCCCCACAATGTAGCTATGAAAACAGATGTCCAAGTACACACAGAGACACACTTTTGTACTTCTATACTTATAGAGGAACCTGAACCTTAACCCGATCATTTTAACCCTCAAACACCTTTTGAAGACGTGAGAACTAAAGAAAAAGACTCTCCAAAAGTGTCTTGCTTCTTGTTTTGTTTGCTGCTCACATGAACTCGAATTATGTTCATTTGAAAAAAAATATATATATGATCTGATATTACAACTAAATCGTGTAATAGACCCGTTCGTCCACCAGAGGACAGTGGGCCAGTGTCACATTTTGCCTCGCAGAGACGTGAATATTACGCGCCTGTATTAACGTGCAGTACCAGCAGGGGGAAACAAAACCACTTAATTAGGTTAAGGGAAAACGTCATGGTTGGACTTTAAAAAAGTACGTAAACTAAGTAAAACACGTACGGAAAACAATGTAACGTCACTACAAAACACGTGAAAAACGGAACCAGCTAAATAAAACACCGGTCTCGAACAAGGGGGTTAGGATCGAAAAGTAAAAAAATGACGTCCTTGTGTTTTTTTCCTAACCACTTTTCCGTGACCTTGATGGAAAAGGTCATGAGGTCAAGGAAATAAATTCATAAGGTCTTAGGAAAAGACACCCGTGGTGCTCAGAGAATCCGACTGCACTTCACTAGGCTCCGTAATTATGATTATGATTATTATTGACGAGGGACTGCCGTCATGAAACTACAATATTCCAAAGATGGACTAGAAAATAAGCGCTTCTTCTCCCTGTGAATTCTTACATGGTTTATTCATGCAGGCTATATAACCAGCTGCTTCAGCGTGACGGAGAGATACCGCAGGTCCTGCTGCTGTCACACTTTACAATCAACATAAAGGATTATTTTGTTTGAAATGTGGACAACCCGTTGAAAGATATTAGGCTACTTCATTATTACGGTTGGAATTGAAATTAAAAAAAGATAGCCTATAAGCTACCAGTCACAAAAGTTTATATGATAAATAGTTCATTGAGTTATGGAGAAGGCGTAGAACCATACAAGTGTAGACTATAGGCTACTTCTTCCTACTCCTTAGGCTAATATTTACTTATGTTGATTATTTGTTTATTGACATTTCTTTTCTTCTCTCAGCATCCTGTTTTCATCACTAATTAATAAAAAAAAGAAAGATAAATTGTCTTTTAATGAGGACTTTTCTCACTAACTCCCAAACTCCAAACAAACACTGAAATAAATCAAACAATTGTCAGAGTGACATCAGCTGTCTCACCTGCTGGTCGCCATGACGACCCGGACGTGATCCAAGAAGACCGAGCGGCTGAACTCAAACTCCAGATGGAAGGATACCTGGACAGGAAGAGAGCTGGTTGCTTTCAAAATAAAACAACTGACATTTTCCACCTTCTTCGAATGTTATGTTAGATTTTAGTTGGTACGGCCCTGTACTCTTCCTCCTAACTGGCTCAGTAGGCTGTTATCATCTATTGGTGCGCCGGAGGAGGATCATTATTGTTAGGCAGCGACCTCTAGTAGCCGTCGTAATTATGACGGGAGCAAATGAGGAAGTCAGGTGACGTCAAACAAATACAGGACTTTCCCCCAGGAGACCAAAAGTCAATGTTGACTCATTTTAACATGTGCAAGTTAACTTATATAACGTGCATAACTTACTTAACTTAACAAACGTACTCACCCAAACCATGACCCTTTTCTAAACCTAACCAAGTAGTTCACCAATTCCTAACCAATTCACAACGTTAACCACGTGTTCAAAACTGCGAACCGTTTCACAACATGCGAGTAGGTGCCGTTTGCCCCGTCTGAAGCATTATAATGGTTGTGATAACAACTGATAACGGCCATTTAATGGGCTTATAACATTCAAAATGGGTGCATTTTCTCTGATTAAATAAATATATTCAGTTTCTATATATACTTGTACTTTAAATGGGCAGTAAGACATATCTAAAAATGTTCAAATCCTAAGCGGAAGATGAATATTCAAACCTCTGACTCTCTTCAACCATCAGGTCTCATCAGTTTACACTATTCTGAATGTTTTAACGTCCCGACGTGAAACGCTTTGTGTGGTTTCGTCTCTAATCATCTCAGACTGTATTTCCCTCCGGCGGCGTCTCACCTCATCCAGCAGCCACCGCCTCATTAACAGGAAGCCCACAATAATCTGCACCGCAGTCTGGACCCATAAACTGGACTTCATTCAGACAGCCATCTGTAGAGCAGGCCCTCGGGGTACCATCACGTTTACAGGACGGTCATTAGGCTAATGAAGGATGTTAGTGGATCGCAGATTCCTGCTCTGTTTAATCACTATCATTAGTCTGACAGCTGTATGAATAACACCTGTTTTACTGTCTGTCTGCGGTTACAGTTACAACAAACTGACATTTCACTTACATTTTTATTATCTGTGAAGTCTGTTGTTCTGTATGTTTTATGTTTGGTGAAACTATATTATGAAATTGGTCTAATAATCACCTCTCTGGAGAGTACACCAGAAATTAAGTATTGACTTATTGACTGTAAAGTTGGGGGACTCGCAAGAGATGGATCAAAACCAGGAGAATCTGTGCAGCTGGATATATATTATATATAAAATACTCTGACTTTTACTCCCTAATATGGGCATAGAGTATAGAAGCAAATAGTAAGTGTATTATTGGTTAGATCAGCAGTCTGTGGTGGTAAACATCAGTGGAGGTGTATAGACGCAGAACCTACCTGAGACAAGGACTTCATGAACGGAGCGCTGATGTTACAGCTCCTCTGATTGGCCAGTCTGTCCTCGGAGGAGCACTCAATCTGAATATCTGATTGGTCCTGTGGGGAAGGGGAGGAGCCTGATGAGTCATAGAGAGTCTTTCTCCATCTCATATGATTGTGAATGATACAAAACGCATGAGCGCCAGCTGGAGCTGTTGTTATAACACATTCTCACTCCCAAATACCAACGTTTGGTCAGTGTTCCTACGTTTAGACTATGACGCTCTACGTACCCCTCTAGCGTCAGTTTAGGACGTGTCAGGGACGGCGTGTCAGTTTCCTCTCGTTACATGCATAGTGTCTTTTCAAAATAAACTTCTAACGTAGGTTTACTTCGTTTTTATGTTCACGTACGCAACAAAACTACTTGGTTAGGTTTAGGCAAAGATTGTGGTTTGGATTAAAATAAGACATAAGAAAGTTACGTAACAAAAGTAAGGTAAAATAAGTCGGCGTTGACTCACGGGACACAAACAGCGGTCTCCTGGGGGAAAGTCTTGTGTTTGTTTGAGCCGTCCTACCACACCTCCCACTCACCCTACGCACCCCATCTCCGTCTTCATCCACACTAATACATTCCAGTTTTAAACCGCATAACTTTTGCTACATTTATGCTTAGCGTTCACACTACTTCTGCGTTTTCAAGCCCCTAAAACGGAGACGTTTGAAAACGCTGCTGATGCCGTTTTAGTTTTAAAACTCCGGGGTTGCGTTTTAATCTGGACGGACAGAAACGGAGACGTTTGATAACAATGACGCAGATGCCCACGTTCATTCCGGATTGGGTCTTATCAGTCATGACGTGTCCTTCCCTGATTCGTCATCACGTAAACCTTTTCCGGAAGAAACCAAACGACATCAGCTTCGACCACCAGCGGTTAATTTCAATGTTACAAGCGTTGCTGACCTCGTTGTCTCTGCTAGCAGCTGTTGTGCAGTTAAATTTTGCATTTTATAATGCTACTACTGCCTACATGCTCAGGAGAGAAGCTGTTTTAAACACAGTGCTGAGCTGCATTTGAAATTAATCTTCAGGTCCACTTCTATGTGACGTCTACTGCTGACCTGCTATCTACCCCTAAAGATCCCCTGTCCCCTCCTAAAAAAGACTAAAACGGGTCTATTGTGGGTCTCAGAGGGTTAAAGAACTGAATGTAGGTTGAATCACTCGTATATGTTTACAGTCAGACAGAGAACAGGAACAAACGTTTATTCTATAAAAACGCCAGATTATTTCTGATCTAATGAAACTGATTTATTGCTCTATACACACCTTGACTATGAGGCTGGAGAAGAGCAGGTTGGAGGAGGTGGAGATGTGGATGGCGGCTCCGTACGCATTCTCTCCCTGATTCTCCAGTCGAGCAAACACCACCATCCTCCTCCGCCCGCTCTCCACCACGTGCACCGAAGCCTCTGACGCCCCCCGGTGGCTGCAGAGCGACCAGGCGGCCCGGTTCCTCGAGCTGCAGAACTGCCTTCAGGAGAAACACAGAATATGAATTAGCATGGGTTCTCTAATAAATTATAATAATACTTGTGTGTGTGTTCACTCACTGAACATCCATGAGGTCAGTGTGACTGTGGAGGATGAGGTCAGGAACGCACGTATCTTCCTGCTCACAGCCGTTCCAGAAGGGAAGCTACGGCAAGAAACAAGGATTAATTCACTTCTTTTTGATGAGGCACCACTTTAATATGTCAATACATTCTCACTCCCAACACGTCAAATACCAACGCTTGGTCAGAGGCCCTACACATCAAACTATGACGCTTTAGGTACTCCTTTAGCAGCAGCGGTCTGTGAAAGTCTGTTTGTTTGACCCAACCGGGGTCTGAAATTAGCACTCGCCACCCGCCAAATGCGGGTAATTTGTTGGCAGACAGGGAAAAGGGAAAAGAGAACCGGTTCCTAGTTGGGTCCTAGTTTCCTAGATTCCTTAGCATCTCATGCCTCCGTGACTATCGATTCCTCTGTATTGATGCTTTCTGACAGTTACACATGCACAATGACACATTTGCACGCCTTATCATGTTCCAGTTTGTTTGGGACCGGAGACACGGCGGTGAGAAAAAAAAGTGTTCAAAAGCATGGCGCTACTAAACCTGAGCACCCTATTTTACCCTGATAATGCGACACTGTGAACAACAAATATGTGTTGAATTGGTCAGGAGGAGAGTTAGTAACGTTAGCTGTTAGAAGCACAGTCCTGCTTGGTTAAATAAGGGAGCTACTGACGTTAACGGAGGTGCCATTGAGTTACAATTATGAAGCGTTCAAGCTCTGCTCAGTAAAAATGACCATTGGGTGAAGGTAAATTACAAAGTTATCATGATGTGTTCAAATGTATGTGTGTTCTTTATGTAAAATATACTGAACATTGAATGACATCAGATCTAAAATGTTATTCCTTCATTGAGCGCAGAGATTTTAAAGTGGCAGACAAAAGAAAATACTTACCTGTCACAGTGGCAGGAAGTGAAAAAAATCTCAAAATCAAATCACATTGTTAGGAGGCTGGTTGAAAAGGTGTTTTAGCAAAGTGGTTGGTTTAAAAATCTAAGGAAAATGAGGCCTGCCTGGTCGGGACATCTACCTCTGGAGCTCAATACAACAGACTGAGAGACAGGTGTGACATCACCTGGATGAACTCTCACCTCGGCCCTCAGGACGCTCGACCAGTCGGGGTCCAACACCGGCCCCTCGTCTGGGCTCTTCAA
Organism: Sebastes fasciatus; assembly: GCF_043250625.1. Lineage (NCBI taxonomy): Eukaryota > Metazoa > Chordata > Actinopteri > Perciformes > Sebastidae > Sebastes > Sebastes fasciatus. The sequence goes on along the minus strand of NC_133798.1, from coordinate 28,505,603 downwards.
CCCGGTCTCCAGGATAACTGCAATGGGACGCCCGTAGTCAGTCGTCTCCTGTTCAAAGATACGGTGGTGCGTTTAGGGATTCACACTGACTTTTAGGATTTGTGTGTTTTATACTGGTTGTGATCGGGTTGTGATGTTCTGACCTGGATGGAGAAGCCGAGGCGTTGACAGCTCTGACCTCCAACCGGCAGAAACAGACTCCTGGGCTGCTGTCGGTCTGATTCGTCCAGAACAGCTCGAGGAGGAAAACGCCTCTCATCCAACACCAGACTGTACCAAACAGCTGGGAGGAGGAGAAGGAGGAGGAGGAGGAGGAGGATGAGGAGGAGGAGGAGGAGGAGGAGGAGGAGGAGGAGGAGAAATGGGTTTTAAAGGAGGCAAAGTAATCCAGTCTCATCAAAGTCTCATCCAGCTCGTATGCAGCACAATGATATTGTAAACACATCGAGAACAGACTTTACAGGTCTTTCAGGTGATATGAAAGAAAGTGATGTCACCAGGTGTTCTCATTGGTGCAAACTGCACTTGTTATGTTTCCAAATGTTGGGCAAGTTTTAAGGGAATTCCTGAAAAGTTGGCAAAATAAAACACGAATCAGCTGTCTTGGAGGGTTAGGGGACAGAGGATGTTCAGGGGGAGATAACAGGTCAACAGTAGATGTCACATAGAAGTGGTGTACATCATTTAAAAGATGGGAACCTGAAGATTAATTTGAGATGCAGCTCAGCACTGTGAGTCAAGGTGTTCTAGTCATTAATAAGAAATAAACATAATTAATTAATTAAAATAAATAGTGAAAGTGTGTAGGGTTCTTATATAGAAGTATATGATGGTCATTCCCATGCTCTATTATGTCTCATAAGTTGTTGCAGCAATTTTGGGGTTGATACCATTTGTTACACAGATTTGGTGCTAAATTTAACAATTTTTTACCATTGGAGAATTGATAAAAAATGATCAATAATCCCTCCAAAATACCACATTAAGTCACCAAGACCTTGAGGAACACCATAGAAAAAGCCATGCTGTGATTTGGGATCAAAAACTTTTGACATTTGGAGATTTCTGCAAGAATCGCATTTTTCAGCGATTGGATGGTGAGCACTTCTGTTGTGTAAACTGCTCAGAAACCCCCTTATTGTCCATCTAGCTAGGAAAGCCATCCATCCTCTGAATGCTCTAGGTCTCTAGTTTGTGGCTGTAAAGTTTCATGAGGCTGTGATTATCCTAGAGGTCACCACAGGTCATTTTATACAGTGAGGTCAAGTTTCACTACAATGAAATGTCTACTATGGGGACTAACATCATCACACATGAATACAGTTGGGCTCATTGGATCCACAAGAGTCTCAGCTTTACAGTGATTCCCAATTTATGTAATTCAAGACTGTTTAGGGACCCCAGTATGCAGAAATATTCAAAAACACCATTTTGGGAATAGGCGAAAATAACACATTTATACTGCATGAAAAAAACTTCATGTGATTATCATAAAGTGGGCATGTCTGTAAAGGGGAGACTCGTGGGTACCCATAGAACCCATTTTCATTCACATATCTGGAGGTCAGAGGTCAAGAGACCCCTTTGAAAATGGCCATGCCCTCGCCAAAATTTAGCATAAGTTTGGAGCGTTATTTATCCTCCTTTGTGACAGGCTAGTGTGACATGGTTGGTACCGATGGATTCATTAGTTTTTCTAGTTTCATATGATACCAGGATCTTCACTCTAGCTTTAAAACTGAAAGACAGTAATGTTGGTCGGGTCTCAGAGGGTTAATACCAAACCATGTTGTATCAAATAAAGGCAGGGTGTCATACTAGTCTACTTTACGGGTGAGAATTACAACTCTGCAATTATTTAAAGATCTTTAAAAAAAGACCATAGTATTTGAAAAATAGAAAGTCCACCCAAAGAGCACCTGAGTGGGAACCATCCCTTTATTTCTAGCACCCTCTGCTGTAACCCTCCAACATCACAGCTCCAGTCACACTGAGCATGAGTCGTAACTCCACAAGGTCAAAGACGGAGTCTCAGCCTTCATTTAATATCCTCGAGACAAACCAGGAAACAGGTTGTTATTCTGCCTCACTGAGACGACACACACACACACACACACACACACACACTGAGAGACGGACGATAAGATTCACCTTCAGACCAAAACCACCACTTCCACTGAGAGAGGACATCTACAGGAGGGAATACTGGGAATACTGGAATACTACCACTTCAACCAGCTGCTGAATCCACAAACTGAACCAGAGTTTTACAAGAACAAAGTCTCAAAGTGAAAGTAACTTTCAGGGAGCAGGGAGTGGCTGAGCCGTCTGCCTGCTGTGTTTTCAGCTTCACTCAGAGACTAAATGGCTTCCAGATTAGAGGACGATCTCTGCTGTTCTGTCTGCCACGACGTCTTTAAAGATCCTGTCATCCTGTCATGTAGCCACAGCTTCTGTAAAGTCTGTCTGCAGAGCTGGTGGACAGATAAACACATCCAAGAGTGTCCACTTTGTAAGAGAAGACATTCAAAGGAAGTACTACATCCTAACTTGGATTTAAAGAACGTGTGTGAGAGTTTCTTACAGGAGAGAGATCAGAGATCTTCAGAGGCTCTCTGCAGTCTGCACTCTGAGAAACTCAAACTCTTCTGTCTGGACCATCAGCAGCCGGTGTGTGTCGTCTGCAGAGATTCAGAAAAACACACCAACCACAGAATCAGACCCATCGATGAAGCTGCACGACAACACAAGAAGGAACTTCAGGAAACTCTGGAGCCCTTAAAGAAGAAGTTAAAGGTTTTTAAACAAGTTAAAGTGAAGTTTGATCAAACAGCAGAACACATGAAGGTCCAGGCCCGACACACAGAGAGGCAGATTAAGGAGCAGTTTAAGAAGCTTCACCAGTTTCTAGAAGAGGAAGAGGAGGCCAGGATGGCTGCACTGAGGGAGGAAGAGGAGCAGAAGAGTCAGATGATGAAGGAGAAGATGGAGGCTGTGAGCAGAGAGATAGCAGCTCTTTCAGACACAGTCAGAGCCACAGAGGACGAGCTGAGAGCTGAAGACGTCTCATTCCTGCTCAACTACAAGGCTGCAGTGGAAAGAGTCCAGCAGCGCCCCCTGCTGGAGGATCCACAGCTGCTCTCAGGAGCTCTGATAGACCAGGCCAAACACCTGGGCAACCTGACCTTCAACATCTGGAACAAGATGAAGGACATGGTCTCCTACACTCCTGTGATTCTGGATCCAAACACTGCTGATACAAGACTCATCCTGTCTGAAGATCTGACCAGTGTGAGACCAGGAGAGAGACAGCAGCTTCCTGATAATCCAGAGAGGTTACGTGTTTACTACTACTCTGTCCTGGGCTCTGAGGGCTTTAACTCAGGGACTCACAGCTGGGACGTCCAGGTTGGAGACAGTACAGACTGGTACCTGGGTGTGTTAGCAGAGTCTGTCCGGAGGAAGGTAGACATACGGACTGGATTATGGACAATATGGTTCTTTACTGGTAAATACGGTACATTCTCCCCACCAGGTCTATTCACTGATCTCGTAGTCCAGAAGAAGCTCCAGAGGATCAGAGTGAATCTGGACTGGAACAAAGGAAAGCTGTCGTTCTCTGATCCTGATACTAACACACACATACACACCTACACACACACTTTCACTGAGAGGATGTTTCCATTCATTGGAACTGTGAATCTCCCACTGAAGGTTTTACCAGTGAAGGTCTCTGTGACTGTAGGACAACAGAAATAGATGATGATGATGGTGATGATGATGATGATGACCGACACCACTGCCTTTAACAGGAAACAGCGGCGTATGTTGCACCCTTAAAGACATATGACTCCGTCTTCCTTTTGGCAACTTTTATTCTTCCCAGTTCTGTTGAAGTTATCTTTTACACGAAGCAATCAGAACCGCTCGCACACATATGTAAAACATCAAGCACGTTCCCTAATCGCTACTGCGCTGACTGATGACCTCATCACAGCCTGAACTTTGACCTTTTCAATAATAACATTGCGCTGACTGATGACATCACATCACTCTGAACTTTGACCTCGTGATAATAACATAAATCAGATAATAGTGTAGTGTATATTTCTTCTTAGATAACTTAAATCTATTCTAGGTCAATAAAATGTAAATTATAAAATATTTCTAGGTTGCAACACGTACAGAGCTTCAGAGAGCAAGATTATTGATTATATCTTTAATGTGTAGTTTCTGTGTATTTGAACAGCAGGTTCAAACATTGATTTGTTTATTCATGTAAAGTGTTAAAGAGATTTTATTTCACATCATCTGTTCACTGTAATTCTTTATTAGAAATGAGATTAAAGCTTCAACTGGAAGATTAAAGTGACTCGTGAAGCAGAAACTGACGGTGCTTTTGTTTTTGATCTGAGGTTGTAACTTTAAAATGTAATATATACTGTATATATATATATATATAAATATATATATATGCAGTATATATATATATATATATATATATATAGGGGCTGAAGAGTTTCTGTGCTAGTCCCCAGTAAAACTGGATACTGGAGTGTTATTTAACCTCCTTTGCGACAAGCTAGTATGACATGGTTGGTACCAATGGATTCATTAAGTTTTTTAGTTTCATATGATACTAGTATCTTCACTCTAGCTTTAAAATTCAGCCTGCAACAACCTCTGAAAGACAGAATAGCAGCTGGGCACGCCAGAGTTTTAAGGGGTTAACAGATAAACTATTAATTAAGCTGTTTAAGTCCAAATACAATGCACACAAAGGACCAAATATACTGCAAAGGTAATGTAATACGTTGTGTTCCTAATTACATTTTAAACAGAGTAATAACTTCTTCTTCTTCTTTGTGACTGATTAATAAAGTGGAGCATTTCCTGCTCCTTATTAGTTGTTGGATGCCGAGTGTAGCTGCAGAGCTCCTTCTCATCTGTTTAACAACTGAACTTTTGATTTATGAACACACAGAGAGCTGAGGTAAGCTGCTTCAGTCCAGCTCAGTTCATGATAGAAACGCCACGTCTGCACTGAAATAAATAAACTCTCAGGTTTCGTCAACCATGGCTCCTGTCCTCTATCTGTCCACTGGAGCGTGATCGTTTGATACCATGTGGCCGTGTTGGCGTGTGTGCATGCATGCATCTCTATATGTGTGTCTAATCCGGTCCAGATGATCAGGGGGAAGATGAGGAGAAAGAAAGTAGAGAGGAAGGTATGAAGGTATGAAGTGATGGAGGAGTGACGCAGTTTAACGGCGGCTGGCCGGCGTTAGCTCGTTACAGCGAGGTTTCCATGCAGCCGGCCCGCACATCTGCAGCCAATTACACAGAGACACGACAACACAAAGCACTGTGGGGAATCTCTGCTGCGAGGAAAAGACCACGACAAGATTTTCCGCACACAGACGGTAGAAATACCGAACATCTGGGTGAGTCTGGTTAAAATGTCCACACAGCTGGAAGACCGGACAGCTGTTTGAATCTGTAGAATTCAAATTCATTCATACAGACGAGCTTCAACATTCACATCAACTCATTTAAGAAGGCTGTGGGCTACAACCACCACCTGCCAGTGGGCGACCTCCGGGTCAGTGCCCCACAGCATCAGACACCAACGCACGGGTTACCCCTCTAGCGTTACTTTTGGTCGCCTTGTCCTTTCAAAATAAACTTCCGTTTTCACAGGAAATTAGGTTTAGGCAACACAACCACTTAGTTAGGGATAGGAAACGGTCGTGGTTGACATTAACTTCACTGACAAACAACTCACGGGGCTGACTATATCGACGAGTCACGTGACAAAATAAGTCAACTTTACTTTTAGTTTCACACTGGACACGAACAGAGGTCTTCTGGTTGACAATCTTGTGTTTGTTTACACGGTATGCTTTATGGCGGGGCTACCTTGTGATTGACAGGTCGCTACCACGGCGTTGTCCGGTCTGGGAGTTGTCCGTGTTTTTGTCTTAGAACTTTAACCCTTTCACAGTGTGTTTTCACTTCATCAAAGTTAATTATAACATTTTCAGTGTTTGGTTGTAATTAGCTCACTTCATTGTTAACATTTCACCTGAAAATTCAGCATTCAGTTGTACTGGGTTCAACCTTCTCGTGTCACTTCTGGTTGCAAAAAAACCAAGATGGCGACGGGAACAAACAAGATGGTGATGGTAAAAAACCAAGATGGCGACGGGAAAGAACCAACATGGCGACAGCCAAAAAAGCCAAGATGGCGACGGGAAAGAACCAAGATGGTGACGGCCAAAAACCAACGTGTTGACGGCCAAAATGCAGAACTCGAGGCTCCAAGACTGTAGTCCCCAATCCAATGGGTGACGTCACGGTGACTACGTCCACTTCTATACAGTCTGTGCAACATGCTCAAAGGCACATTAACATTAGTTGCTATGTTTAGGAGGGACTGCTGGAGCGACTGGCCAAGTGAAATCAAGTCCAACATGATCTCATGATGAAACGTATCAAAATGAGTAAACACACTCTAAAACACAGATTAGTGTTGTCACTGTGAACTTTGTGCCTCCTTCCTTCACGCTCGGTTCCAGATCTGAGTTCAGTTTTCTAACAACGCTGGTCTGCTTTGACACTTGTTTACTGATGTTTTAATCTGTGGTACATTTGTGTAATGCTTTCCTCATCAAAGGTCGGCACCAGGACACAATGAAGTCCATTTTGGCATTCCCAAGGAAGCTAGAGAACAATGTACCAGCAGGCGTCTAACAAGCTCACTGTTGATCTCATCCCTGCTTGATTTGTTTGAATCTGTAGTTACTGTGATAATGTGTGCCTCCCACCTACCAACATCCGTCCTGGTCTTTGTCCTGGTCTTTGTCCTGGACTCCAGACTCAGACAGACGGTGACAGACATGCAGGTGACCTCCTTCCCTCCTCGCCGACAGTCTTTGTTAAAGATGTTGACCTTCTCCGGTTCAAAGGTCAGCTTGGCCTGAATCCGCACCACACCACGAGACCTGGAGGGAGGAAGCACGCCATCATCAGGTTGTGTTTGTCTGTGTTTGGTCACTTATATTACTTCCATTGTGGAGAGTCAGTTACCGTTTAGGGACTAAAACTGCCCCCCTTAAGGTAAACCACTACATTTTAGGGGTTAAGACTTGGTTTTGTTAGATTAAGTTTAAAATTAGGGAAATTAGGCATGGAGTGGTTTAGTGGTGCAACGTTTCAACAAGCCCACGGTTCGTTTTTTTATAAATTATATGTCAGTCATCACCAGAGTGGTTGAGGAAACATAATACTGCATATCTATATGTGAATGTCTGACCAGATGATGACAGCAGCTCCCAGTGCTCCCACAGCGAGGTCGACGAGCCCGTCTGCATTGACGTCCAGAACACCATGAAGACTTTGACCGAAATACTGCAGACCTGCAGAAAAACCGGCTGCAGACAGACGCTGGAGAGAGAGAGAGAGAGAGAGAGAGAGAGAGAGAGAGAGAGAGAGAGAGAGAGAGAGAGAGAGAGAGAGAGAGAGAGAGAGTCATAACAGTGATTATTTATATTTCCTGCTCAGATTGCTTCTATTGGCTGAACTGGTTCAGCTTCTGTTACCTGTCTGTACCGGTGTTGGAGGGTTTTGTCCTGGCCGTAAAATACGTAGACCGCTCCCTGGTGGTCGTCCTCCAGCGGCGCTCCCACCACCAACTCCCTGAACCCGTCCCCGTTCATGTCGGGTATCTGGGCCAACGCCGAACCCAGCCGGGAGTTCTGAGCGTGGTCGGAAACCTCCAGCACCCCCTGCAGGACGAATGATGTCTGGTGGTAGAACGTTTAGTTTAGTTTTACCAGCGTGCTGCAGTGTTCTGTCCAAACACAGTTGTATTTTGTTTAGGGCTGTCAAAGTTAACGTGATAGTAACGCTTTAGCGCAAAGTTGTTAAACGCCACTAATTTCTTTAAAGCATTTACGCAACTTGCAATTTTTAGGTTGCACCAGGCTCATTTTTATAGTTAGCTACTGGTATCACATGAAACTATAAAACCTAATGAATACATTGGTATCAACCATGTCAAACTAGCTTATCATGAAGGAGGTTAAATAACCCTCCAAACTTGTGCAAAACTTTTGGCAAGGAAAAACTGTCATGGCCATTTTCAAAGGGGTCCCTTGACCTCTGACCTTCAGATATGTGAATGAAAATGGGTTCTTTGGGTACCCACGAGTCTCCCCTTTACAGACATGCCCACTTTATGATAATCACATGCAGTTTGAGGCAAGTCATACTCAAGTCAGCACATTAAATACTTGACAAATCTTCCTTTAAGGTACATTTTGAAGCCAGCCAATGAGAGTGACGCCTTTGGAGGCTCTGAGCAGCCGAACACACTGTGAACATCAACCTTGTGGTAGCACATGTGGTATATACAATATGTACCTGTGGTGTGACGGTGTAGATGTAGACCTTCCCTCTCTCCCAGCCCTGGCTGTAGAACATGGGTGCTGCTACTACCAGTATGTCCGTGTGTTCGTCGCCGTCTACGTCCATCGATAACAACTCACTGCCGAAATACGAGCCGATCTGGAAAACAAGGAAACAAAATGTGACAGAGAACAACAATGGACTGCTCTCTTCCACCGGGAAACGACATTTGGTGTAGCTGTATTGTTGTCTGAGTGGAAACAGTGGAGTTTATAGACACTGTTCAGTGACAGAAACAGGCTAAGATAACGAAAAGGAAAAAAAGTGTGAACATTTTCTATAAATTGGGAGAAATGCGGGAGAATTGCGTCCCGGGGGGAAACTGGGAGAGGGCAATGAAAAACAGGAAAATCAGGAGGGTTGGCAAGTATGTGCTCTACCACTTTGGTAAGGGATAACAGCCTCACATTTGGAAACAACCTCTCCAATCAGCTTTAGTGTGAAGTAGTCTCATCAGATCAGTGGTAGGTCCTGGTTTTGCTGAGATCCCGTTGTTAGGGTCAACGGTCGGGGTCATCTTGGAGATAGCCATGTGTCCCACATGTGTGGATACATGCAGGAGTAACATCTACATGCTTCTGTGTGTGTGTGTGTGTGTGTGCGTGCGTGCGTGCGTGCGTGCGTGCGTGCGTGCGTGCGTGCGTGCGTGCGTGCGTGTGTGTGTGTGTGTGTGTGTGTGTTAGTGACCTGCTCTCCCAGCAACGCCTGCAGGATGGTCAGGTTTCCGTTGTTCTTCAGGGTGAAGACGATGACCTTCCCGGTGTGGTTGAACCTCGGAGCTCCGGCCATGTAGAGCTGAGAGCCGCGAGACGAAATGAGTGAACCCACCGAGTAACCTGAACCCAGGAAAGACACAGAAACGGACCAACAGGAGTCAAGATGTTTTTTATTATTTCGTTTCCTCGTTAACACAGAACAAAGATGGTGATGGAGGCCAGTAGGTCGAACTGTGTGTCCAACATTTTGGCCACTAGCTGTCTTGACAACTAATAAGAATATTCGTGGTCTGCAAAAGATGAACCCAACTCATTCTAGTCACCTCTCCAACCTTCTCTGTGGCGCCACAGTGGTGCTAAAGTTCCCACTTGTACTGCACACAAGAAATATAAAAATCTTTTGGGCGCAATGCAGTTGGATTTGCAACCACACTCGTTCTCCCGAGTGGATCAACCTCTCTGATTTTAATGACTGTATGGCCTCTCAATTGAATTACTGTTAACGGCAAAGGTCAAACAAAAGCTAATAATATTGTTTGTTTTGTCCAGTATTTGATGAACTGTCCAGACAGTAGCTATCCAACTAGACAGGCATCAAACACAAAGACCAGAGATACAAATATAAGAATGGAGTACAGTACAGGTTCATTACCCAGATAGGCTCCATGGTTCTTCAGCTCGTCTGGAAACTCGTCCTTATAGGAGGATTTTGGTGGAACGACTTTGCCGTGTTTAGTCTCTTTCAGCACGGCACCGTTCCAGTCGTAGGCACCCACCGCCCCGAGCAGAATGCCGTCCTGAAGGGAGAACGTGGGTTTTAACACAGTGCGCATGATGAGGTACCGCATTTATATGACATGAGAAGAACTCAAAGAGCAGGATGACATCCCAGTAAAACCTGGAAGTGTTCATGTGTTCATCATTGAATGAATCCATCAGTGATACTATTTTCACATCTGTTGACTGGAACTGTTTTTCCCATCGTGCAGCTCAAGTAACAGGATGCAGAAATGTTCCAGCTACACCGTTCCTGAATTCACTTGACCATGTGAGAGCTGAGCTCAAACGCTCTGAGGTCACTCTATTATCAGAATTTATTACACGGCTTTGTTGAATAATCGATTTTGATTGGTTAATCACAGCATTCTGCAGTCTGTTATTTCTTTACAACAGACCGTTGCTATAGGCGCAGTCCTGATGTCGGACTCTGGCGGACCGTTTTTGCGTCAAAATATTGATTTCTTCAGTAAGTAGCCATGTAATAAGCGGGATAATGTACAGCTAGCGGGTCATTGTTGTGTAAGAATACCCTTCAGGGCTTCGCGTCGGGGTGCAGCATCGCCCTGTCGGGGTTTCTTTCACAACAATGACCGGCTTGCTGTACATTATCCCTTTATGTCCTTTCATGTTGTTTCTTTTGTATGATTGGATGGATATTGTAGCCTAATTGCACCTGTCGGTCTTGTCTGACTTGGCATCTTGCCCCACCACCCAACCCGTTCTCACTCTCAACTCGTCAAATACCGCCGTTTGGTCAGCGCCCCTCTGCATCGGAAACCGACGCAAGGAGGCACCCTTTAGCAACAGTATGTGACAAACCGGGATGTCAACTAACTCCAATATAAACCCACCCGCAGCGTTATTCGACGGTCGAAGCAAAGCCCGTTCAGGGCGGGAAGGAGGGAAGGGGGGTCAAACAAACACAAGACTTTCAACCAGGACACCGCTGTTTGTGTCCCATGTGAAACTAAAAAGATGACTTATTTTGTCACGTGACTCGTCGGAATCATCAATCCCGTGAGTCACTAGTCAGCACAGGCACAGTTTGCATACGAGTTGGGAGAGAGAATGTGTTGCAACCACTATTAACGGATCACAATGGAAATAAACCTGTCGTTTTATTGTATAATTTAATCCTCGACAGTTTTGTAAACATATGTGATAACTTACTTCAGGCGGAGCAGTATTATGTGTATTTTAATGATTGGTAAATACATAAATCTATCTAAAATGCATAAAATATCAGTCTCATGATTGAAAGTAGTCTCAGCACTGAAGCATTGAATCTGATCTCTGATCAGAAGCTGCTGTTGGTTTATCTTTCACAGAAACTGGACGTCCTTAAACGTCTCACAACACGTGTGTGCAGTCGGTCGCACGCCCAGATGAACTGTGGCGCTCGTAAAGTCCAGATATGAAAGTTATTAAAGCGTTGAGTCATAGTCTCTACGGGCCAGTGAGTCAAGGATCACAGTGAATGACCGAATCCTTGGCGACGGCGGCGCCACAAAGCATCTCGCCTGCAGGATCTGAGCTGCACATGGACTGACTTCTGGATCTGCAGGTTCACTGTTAAATATCTCAAGGCTGCTGTAGTAACCCTGTAGGAGGGAGAGGAGGCTGGTTTTCCTGCACGATGACTCGGTCAGAGATGATTCTGTGTCATCTGTTTTCCACATCAGTCTGACTGCAACCTGATTTCACATTTTTACCTTTTAAGAGCAGGAAACACTTTGCATATTTGTCTGTGTATGTGATAGTGTGCATCATTAATACTGAATGCAAGTGTATCTGCGTGTGTGTGGGGGTTAAAGTCTAGCTGTTCCCATGTGTTCCTGCATGTATTAATGTGTGTGTGTGTGTGTGTTTCGTTGGCAGCGTTGCGTTCAGGAAAACCATCTGCTCTGTGTTACACATAGAAAGTTTCCACGACACCAGTTTCACTCCCTGACGTTTGAATCCAGCAGAATACGATTTTCCCTGGACGAGAAACAACAGAAATATTTCCAGAAGCTTCTTATTCTGCAGCTTCAGACTTCTACCAGGACCAGAACCAAACCGATGCTTAATGTCTGAGGATGACACCGATACCAACGGTTGAGAGTTTGATCTTTTGTTTCGGTTGGAATTAAAATCATTAAAATACACAACTCTGCTCCCGTCGACGGCTGATTTTATTGGATCATGATTCGCTTCACTGGAGAAAACTGTAGTTATTATGTTGAGTTAAACCTGCCAAGTCCCTAATTCCTACAAATCAAAGTAAAGATCAGGATTATATCCAGCAATTATTTGGGGGAAATTATACTGATTATTTATCCAGTATGGACAGATCTTTGGAAATAAAACAAGATAAAATAATCAACTACACTGTCTATTAAAAATCTAAAGAGTCAAATCAGAAACAGTGAGTTAGAAATATCACTTTATTGACATCAACACAATCTCTTAGATGTAAAATTCAGATTTCAGGAGCATAAACTGAACTAATAGAGGACTGTAAATGTGAACGTGAGCTACTCACTTTGACTAAATGTGAGGAGAAACCAGCCTGAGCCATCTGCAGACCAAACCCTCGACCCTGACTGCTGGTTCCTGCACAAACACAAACACAGACATCATTATCCTGTTACTTTCACATATTAATAAAGCTTTCTATGCCTTTATTCAAGCGATTTCACTGGGATGGGTGGATGGATGGATCAAACGAACACAGAACTTTCACCCAGGAGACCGCTGTTGGTGTCCCGTGTGAAACCAAATGTTAACGTTGACTTATTTTATTGCACTTTTGTTATGTAACTTACGTACGTGGTGTGATTTAAGTAAGTAAGTGTAAATGTACTTATTTTAACCCAAACCACGATGCTTTACTAAACCTAACCAAGTAGTTTTGTAGTAGTTTCTGGTAACTCTTTAGCCATAATGACCTGATTTCAAAATCACTAAAAGCAGCTTCAGACATTCAACCAATCAACAAAGATTTAACAGGCTGAGGGTCAGCTGACCTTCCAGAGAGAAAATCCTCTCTCCCAACGCGTCCACGATGTCCTTCAGCGCCGACTCATCTGACACGTTGAAGAAGTGCTTCTCATCCGGGTCGCTAGCAATGAACTTGATTTCCTTCAGAAAGGCTTCGGGGTTGATTCCCCGACGGTTGTAATAACCCAGAACCTGGATGAGACGCAGAGGAAACACTCAGGATGCGGTTTTTAAAGTTCAGAGACAGAAAACCTCAAGGTGGTTTTGATGCAAGTGCTCGGAGAAAAATGGGAAAGAAGAAGGAAGTCCAAGTTCTCAGGAACAGAAAGCTGAATCAGGACCAGACAGGAAGTCAGACAGGAAGTCAGCAGGGTATTACTGGGTTTGAAGGGAAAGAGGGACGGACTCACAGCGATGGCGTACATGGTGACGTTGTCTCTCTCGCTGTCGGCGACGGCCTGCAACAGATGTGGACTGTCATGAGACTCTCCGTCTGTGATCACAATCATCACCTTCTGAGCGCCGGGCCGACCGCCGCGCTTGAACGCCTCCGACCTGCACAGCAAAGAAAAGCAACAGACAGTCCGTCAGTCCAACCCGGTTGGTTACTGTGTGGGGTTTATTATTCACGACAGACATCATTATGTGTCGTACCGCGCCACGTTGATGCCCAGTGCCGTCCTCGTCTCCTCGCCGCCCCGCTGGTCGATGCTCCTGGCGGCGTCCACCACCTCCTCCACCGTCTGGTACTCACCCAGACCGAACTCATGGACCACCGTGGAGCCGTACTGGACCACACCCACCTGCAGCCAAAACACACCACAGCTCAGTCCAGACCTCAAAACCCTGCACCTGAAGTTCTCACCCTTTCACAGTGTGTTTTCACATCATCAAAGTTAATAATAACATTTTGGTCACCTAAAAATGTCATCAGTGTTCGGTTGTACTTAGCTCTACCCTCTTGTGTCACTTCTGGTTGAAAAAAAAAACACATGTCGACTGACAAAAATCAAGATGGTGACGGACAAAAAAAACAGATGGTGATGGCCAAATACCAAGATGGTGATATATTCACCATATATATATATATATAAAGTATTTCCTTTAAATCTGTGAGTGGAAAAGCCTCCTACACAACATTTAGATCATGACGAGACACTGAAACTACAGTTCATTGTATGGATTTAAAAACATTATTGAACAATAAATTACATGAACTAGAAACTTCAGACTCTTCTTCTGTAGATTGTTGTGAAAAATCTGTATCGTATCAGAGGTGGATGATATCTGATATATTTATATCCATTATATTAAAACATCCTGAGGAATCTTAGACAAATATAATATGATAAACCCTGAAAAATGTACTTTCGGGTGTTTTTTATTTGTGTAATATTGAATCCCACTGGATTTCATTCAGCGATGAACCGACCTGCGTCTGACCTGGGCCGATGTAGAACTTCTGCAGGATGGTGATGAGGAAGTCCTGGACCTCGTACCACGGGTAGATGGAGTTCGAACCATCCAGAACGATCACGATGTCCATGAACGTCTCACACCCTGCAAGATAATAAATAAACAATACAAGATACAGGACATGATGAATGGATGGATGGATGGATGGATAGCTGGATGGAGGAACAGAGAGATGAATGGATGGGTGGATGTGTATTGATTACTCTGCAGGGCGGGTGCGATGGTGTGGGACAGTCTGAAGTTTCGGCTGACTCTGGAGCAGATTCCTGTGCTGTACAGGGAGCTTCCACATTCATGAGACCAGAGAGGACCACAGGTCTGAGGACACATTCACACACAGCAGGGACAAAAAGACACAGGGGTAACTTTTAAGGATAGTACAAAGGTCTTCGGTCATTTAAAGTGAAGCTGAGCTGATGTGGAGGTGGTCTCTGTGTGTCATGTGACTCACCACAAAGCTGTTGTCTTTTGGGTTGGAGGTCAGCGTCATCCCCAGCCTCATCTTGTCTTTCCTCTCAGACACGTTGTCCAGAGAAAGTTTCCCTGATTCAAAACATCACTAAACTTTACACAGTGGAGTCACAGTACAGTCAGTAAACATCAGAGGTTCAGTGTTTGTCTCAGATATCTTATTCTTCTGTCATGTGGTTCAACGTGGACACATGCTGTGACTCTGATGAACGTGTCTGCATGTTGCTCACTAGGGGTGGGAAAAAAAACAATTCACCTATGTATCATGATTTTTTTTTTTACAATTTTAAATTAAATTCTTTAATGCCAGAATCAATATCTTTGCTTCATTTGAGTCTATGTGGAGGTAGAAGGAAGTTACCACTTTTACTGTTGTAGTCTGAGTAACGTGACGTCATATCCGTTCCGTAAAGCAGAGCTAGACATCACGGCTAAAGCTGCATGCTAACTCTGTCAAGGACAGGAAACGTTATCGTATCGCGTTAACGTGCGGTCAAGCCGGCAGTCACTCTCATCTCCGTGGTCAAATGGGCCGACGCTACAACTGTAGAGCACCCATATACTGACATTTATGTTAAATGCATTCAAACGGCCCCGATGGAGCTGACCATGGATGTATAAAGAGGACGGAGCTGACGGGAGAGCTAGAGACCACCTTGGAGAAGTTAGAGGAAGTATACACGTGTGACTACATCTGGTTTTCAAAATTAACAAGGGAACTGTATATACAAAATACATATATGGAAATAAGATTGATAAATTATATTCACTAGAAATATAAAACATTACATGTCCCTTATAAATTAAAAAGAAAATACTAATTTGTGAGGGAAATTAATAAATAATTCCTGACAATGACTGATATATTTGACTTACATGCTGAAAATCTAACATTTTTACTGGATTAATTTAGAGATTTTCCAAAGTAAAAGTCCCATGAAGTGTATGATTCAACTTTTCCCCCCATGGTCTAGTGTTAAAAAAGTTAAGAAAAATCACAATAAATCATAATATCGAATCGCCTTACTTAAAAATCGCAATACATATCGAATCGGCCCCCAAGTATCGTGATAGAATCGAATCAGAAGATAGGTGTATCGTCCCAGCCCTGTTTACTCACCCAGGTTGAGCCTGGTGCAGTTTGCAGAGTTTTTGGTGTCCAGCGGACACCTGAACACATCACCAGTCTGCTGCTTCCCCGTGGATTCAAAGGGAGCTCCAACCAACAACCTGGAAACACACACACACACACACACACCTGAGGCTGAGACGATGCAGGAAGCAACACACAGTGATGGTTTACCCTCGATAGACCCACACTAAGAAACCCTGCTGTCAGCCAGATGGTAGTTTAACCGTCAGTCTGGTGTTAAATCTATAATTTAGATTTATTGTGAATGTGTGTTTGACATATTCCACTCTTAAGACCCGTCTCAAACAACGGCTTAAGGCAAATCTGAACTGTAATTTGTATATATCCCACAAAATTCATCATTCAATTCTGATGTAATCCACGTAATTGTGAACCATATATAAATATAAAGAGCAGCGAACACAGCGTAGTGAGGAAGTCGGGGTGGATGAGTGGGTGAAAAAACACAGGACTTTAGCCCAGAAGAAGCGGTCATGTCCCGTGTGAAACCAGAAGGTATTTTAAGCCAAACCACCATCTTTTCCTAAACCTAACTAAGTTGTTTTCTTATCTAAACCTAACCAAGTTGTTTCCTGTGAAGACGGAAGTTTATTTGGAAAAGACTGTGTGCATGTAACGAGTGGAAATTGAAATGTGTTGCGGGACATTCGAACGAAAGAAGGAGGAATAACTTTTTTCGTGAGATATCATACGAACCACTGTATGAGGATACGTTGATTAAACTATATTTGAGTGTTATGATCATACTGAGCAGTTGGGTGATGGAGAAGACATGCAGGCTGCAGATTCTTGTGGACATTGTGATGTTTTCTCTGTCACTGAGACTCTGAGTCATTAAAATTCACTGTTACAAATCCAAGCTGAGAAAGTTTTCAGAGCACTTTTCAATCCTCACAGACTTCTGGTGAAGTAATCATTTAACTGTGGTGTGGTGCATGTTGTAGACAGAAACCTAATAAATAGATTTAATTCCATATACAGAGAATAAAGTGTAGAGTTTGGTGCTGATGAACTCAGAGGTCAGATCCTGCCGCCACAGTGTCACCCAGCGAGCCGGTTATGAGTGTTAACCGGAGTAAACAGCTCCACATGTGGTCTGGACGGCGGTTCTGGGAAGAGGTCTGAGTCACATACTGGAGGAGATGCCATAGTGGAGCGCAAACCCTCAATCTGCTAATGTGTCTCCCGTCCACATCAAACGGGCGGAGAGCAGCGCTGACAAACCACAGAGTCCACATCCTGCAGCAGCAGACACAGACCCGCCTCCCGCCCTCTGACATCACTCCATCAAGCTGATCATTTCCTGAGCAGGTGCTGTCATTTATACCTGCCCGCTCCTCTCCTGCTACTGCTTTATTGGGCTGTTTGTTACTTAAGTACTGATTTCCTGCAGCTCCTGCAGAGCCTAAAAACAGTCCTGTACGGGGTTGGACCGGCGTTACTCTGCAGTGGGTTTGTAGATAAAGGTGGAGGGAACAATACTGAGAAAAGAGAGAATATTCTTCTTGTTTATTCCTTAAGAAAGAGAATCATATTTCATATATCAGCCAGGTCGCACAGCAGTTCATGAATAATGATGGCGTTGTGTTTACCGTGTTCACGAGAAGAGTCCATATGAACGCACCCCCTCTTGTCGTATTCACAACCTCGTAAGTGGAAAGTTTCTGAAAGCTCCGAGTTCATGAGTTGGGACGTGTTTGTTGACATTGTCAGAAATGGCGGAGGCCATGGAAGTTCATTTTTTCGGTGCATAATAAGTTAATATATTGTAATTTTAGTCGTATGTTATTTTTCTTCGTAATTTTATAATATGTCTGAGAAAAATGTTGATATTCCCAACAGCCTCATCTTTTTCCTCCTTTGCCGCTTTGCATTTCCTGCATTATGTTACCCGCTTACCAGCTTGCTAAATTGTTAGCCTCTGTGGCTTCTAGACACCGACAATAACGTTAATATCACAGTTGCTTAGCAGCGGTGTTCTTCACGACTTAACCACTTGAACGGCAAGCATATCATGTACACGACTTCCCATGTTGTAAACACAAGCTCATGAGTTTCATTTGAAGGCACCAATAGTCAGGAAATTTAATGTATTGATTCGTGTACATACATACGAATTTCAATTTTTTTTCGTGATGGTCAGCACAAAATCAATTTGTATGTGAACCGCGAAGTATAAAGAGCGGTCGCGTAGGGAGGAGGTCGGGGTGGATAGGTGGGTCCAAAAACACCAGACTTTCACCAGGAGACCGCTGTCCCGTGTGAAACCAGAAGTCAGTGATTTATTTGTACCACCATTATTTCCTGAACCTAACTAAGTAGTTTTCTTGCCTAAACTTAACCAAGTTGTTTCCTGTGAAGACGCATATTTAATTTGGAAAGACTGTATGTATGTAACAAGTGGAAATTGTCGTGTGTTGCTGGACATTTGTAGGAAAATTAATGAAAAAGGAGGAATACGTTTTTCGTAAGATATCATACGAACCGTTGTATGAGAATACGTTGATCCGATGGGCCACGACTCCAATGTTTTGAATTTGGACTTCTGTTACCCATTTTAAACACTTGCTGTCAGTGCTACGTATTGCTCCTTTAACAAACGTAGCTATTTTACGTAACAGATGTACTTATTTTAACCCAAGCCACAATCTTTTCCTAGACCTAACCAAGTAAAACCAACTAAGTAAACCTACGTTGGAAGTTTATTTTGAAATGACACCATGCATGCAACGCCACCAAATTCAAGCTGCCGCATCAACAAAAAAAATGTGAAAGTCTCTCTCTAGAGCCAGAGTTTGGTTTGTCCGTTCTGGGCTACTGTAGAAACATGGAGGAGCAACATGGAGGACTCCATGAAGAGGACCCGCTCCCTATGTAGATATGAAGGGCTCTTTCTAAGGTAACGAAAACACAACCATTCTTAGTTTCAGGTGATTATACACTAATGGAAACATAGTTATGAATATCATATTCCATTCCTGCTGTTAAATTCCCCTAAATGCTACACACTGTTCCGTTAAGAACCGTTCAGAAGACTTCGAAATGAATTACAGGGTCAGAAATTTCAATTCATCTCCATGGAAAAACACTTGAGGTGCATCTAATAGAGCATTTCATCCCCTCGCAGATTTAATGTGATGACGGTGAACACGTCACGGTCCCACAAGTCCAGAGGGTGCACATTTAAATACAGCCACTGAAGATTACTGCAGATGTTTTAGACATTTTGATGCTTTCATGCTCCACTGCTGCTGCTGGAAAATGATTTACATTTTCTCTTTTCTTGACTTTGCCCAGTTATGAGTCGAGAAAAAGACACTAAACCACTAAATGAACCAATGCAAATGCAAGAAAATCAACAGCTGCTCAGCCGTGCTTGCAGTTTGGTTTTAGCGGTGGCAGCGTGGTCGGTCGGCACGCTGGTTGGATGTGAGGCGAAAACCTCAAACACACACACACACACACACACAGATTCCAGCGTGGAGGCTGCCAGGCCACATAAACACTCGTCTCTGTTAACACGTACCGCCGGAGGTTTGACCTCAGAGGTCGACAGGGGTCAACGGGGTCGACCTCTAACAGACACAACAGCATCCTCACACATGGTGTTCTACTTTAGTTTTATTAGAGTTCTCCAGAGGGTTATTTATATTCTCTATTTCAGCGCTGAGACACGTTAACTGTAAATAAAGCTGATCTGATTTGCAGACAACACGTTTAACTTTAGTGGCTCCAACAGGAAAAATTCACACGTAGTTTGAAATGTCAATATCACAACATTAACAATGGAAACATGACATTCAGGTGAGCCTTCTTCTGTTCATTTAGGTTTACTGGTATAACTGTGCAGGACGTTCTCACTCCCAACTCCTCAAACAGCCAAACCATTTTCAATCCCAGGGCGTCAAATACCGCCGTTTGGTCAGCGCCCCTCGGCATTGGAAACCAACGCATGGAGGCGCCCTTTAGTGACAGTATGTGACGAACCGCGCTTTCAATTAACACAAATGTAAACTCACCTACGGCGTTATTCAACGGTCGGAGCAGTCATGTAGTATTAATAGCGAGAGAGAGCGGGAGGGAGGGAGGAGAGGAGGTTGGGTCAAACAAACACAAGACTTTCAACCAGGAGACCGCTGTTGGTGTCCCGTGTGAAACTAAAAGTTACGTTGACTTACTTTGTCACGTTAGTCTTTAGTCACGTGAGTCATTAGTCAGTGAAGTTAACGTCAACCACGGCTGTTTCCTAACCCTACCTAAGTGGTTGTTTTGCCTAAACTGTGAAAACGAAAGTTTATTTTGAAAGGACACTATGCATGTAACGAGTGTATATTGACACGTTGCCCCTGGTCCGTCCAAAAGTAACACTAGAGGGTAACCCTGTGTGACGATCTCCGATGACGAGGGGCGCTGACCAAGCGGCGGTATTTGATGAGTTGGGAGTGAGAACGTTTTGGTGAGACAATAAAATACGATCCAGGAAGACTGAGCAGTAGGTTGTAAAACTCTGAGACAGGATTTAACCACTGTGAGGTAAACAGTAGAAATATTAATTTGTCATGAGCCAGGTTAAGGTCTTGTCCCAGACGAGCCTGCGTTGTTTTTGCCTGAATCAAATGAGCGGGAGGGCTGCGATTGTTCATTAGGACTGAAGTCGGTCCGAACGCAGCTTTAGTTCTCAGCTGAAGTTCGCTGGTGAACTTGACTTCTACCTCTGCACACAGAGAAGATTCAGCATTTAAGATGTATGATAGTTTGACGATTCTTTATGAAGGAATATTTTATACAAAAAGGTTTACTGTTAAATCATATTATCTATAATGGCTGAACAGGCAGCTGTATGAATCTGGAGTAGATTTTACCTCTGAGCTTCAGTGGTAGTTGTGAGTTCCCTTAAGTTGTTTAAAACCTGAAATAAAACTGCTCACAAACCCAAATGCACGTCTTTATGTGTGTTTAGATGGAAACGGCACATTCTTGAGTAACAGTGAAACGTTTCTAAATGTTTGTTGGACTTGAAAATGTGTAAATTTAAACATAAAACTGGTCAAAATTCATTACAACTATAAAGTTGTGAGGAGTGTCGGAGGTCACAGGTCCCTGATGGTTTATGGGTAATATTCCTGAGAGCAATGATGGAGGAAAGAGAAGAGAAGAGGTGAGTCTGTCTGGAAAACAGCAGCAGACAAACAGCTGAAATGTAAAAGGTCACCAGTCTGTGTAGAAAAACAACTCTGCAGAACTACGACGTCAGATCCCTCCTCTAAAAACACACACGGAGCAGCGTGATGGGCTTCCCAGAGGGAGGTTGGGGAATAACAAATAGTTTCCAGATCCGCCACTCCGCCTCAGGACGCAGGAGACAAACGCAAAATACTTTCCACTTATTTACCTGCGACTTCAAAGGCGGCAAGATTCTGTAATCCTGGAAGACTGCGAGGTATTCACCACGGCTCAAATGTTTCCAGATTTAAAAAAAGAGAACCGGAAATGTTGCACAAGTTCACCTGCAACCGCAGACACAACAACAACAGACTGGAGATCTTTACTTCTTTCAGTTTTATCTCCTTTAATTTCTCCTCATCTCCTCAGTGACGCCTGCTGCCTTTAAAATAACACTAATTATATAGGATCCCTGGATTAGACTGGATTACGTCTAACCTATCCTGCCCTGTTTGTTTTCTCAATTTCTCACAAGAATAGATGAGACAAAACTAGATGAGATTTGATTTAATGCACAAATTGTGATGAGACGATATTTTACTATATTAATGGACTTTCAGTGTGACTGGAATACACACGTCATATAAAAATAGGAGAAGGGGTGGGATCAAATGAAATTAGGTGAGATGAGACGTGACTCGAGATGAGATCAGATGAGTTGAGATAAGATAAACTGAAATGTACGACGGCGAATCAGGGCCATTGAAAAATAAATTACGGAGCCGAGGGAGAGGGACAATATTCCAAGAAAAAACTCAGAATTTCTGAAATTAAAGTTGTAAATTTATGAGCAAAAAGCTCACAAATTTATGAGGAAAAAGATGTGAATATTCTCTGGGATTATAAAGTCATAAATTTATAAGGAAAAAACTTTAATATTCTCTGATATTATAAAGTTGTAAATTTATGAGGAAAAAACTCACAAATTTATTAGAAAGAAATTTAATATTTTCTGAGATTATAAAGTCATATATTTATGAGAAAAAATGACAAATTTATGAGAAAAAACTTGATTATTCTCTGATATTATAAAGTTGTAAATTTATGAGAAAAAACTCAGATTTATGAAAACAATTTATATTCTCTGAGATTATAAAATCATAAATCTATGAGAAAAAACTCACAAATTTATGAGAAAAAAATTGTATATTCTCTGAGATTATAAAGTTGTAAATTGATGAGGAAAAAATTCACAAATTTATGAGAAAAAAAACTTGAATATTCACTGAGATAATAAAGTCATAAATTTATGAGAAAAAACTCACAAATTTATGACAATAAAACTCTGAAATTGTGCAAAACCGTGGTACCGCCAGCCACCGTCTGACTTTTGTTGCTATAGTGTTCTTATGGTCTCTGAGCGAGTTTCTTTTCATGTTCTTCTTGTGTTCTTTTATGCACATAAATAAATACTAATAAAATGAATATATTTTGCACTCAGCGGCTCGCGTTTGCGTAGTGTTTAACGGTGGCGTGTTGTGATGAGGTTGATCCAACCTTGCAAAGTGAAGCGATGTGGTTCCTTGACAAAAAAAAGGTCTGCGTTTTTTTCCTTTAAATTTGTGACTTTATAATCTCACTGAATTTCTGAATTCTTTCTCTGAATACTGCCCCCTCCCCTGTCTCCGTAATTTATTTATTTTGACCTACAATGGACCTGATACACCGTCATAGAAATTAAATGAGAGGAAGAGAGTAAAAGGAAGCAGCTGGAGGTTGAAACGTGTCTCCTGGTGTTTGAGAATCCAACAGCAGCTTGGAAACATGAAGAAGAGCCAGAGAGAGAATCATAATCTCTGAGGCCGTATAGGATCAGATCTACATTATGAGATCCTGATTTACAGCATAGCAGAGAGGACAGTAAATAACGTCCTGCTGCTCCACTTATCAGACACATGGGTGGAAAAACATGTCATCCCAACATGAGTCTGACTTCTCAACATGATTCATTGACAGAAACCAACAACCAACTTTCTTGGAAACGTCTCAGAGTCAAAGGTTTTTAGATCCAGTCTCCCAGGACGCTTCTGACAGACCACCGGGTCCCATAAATCCTCAACTCTACAGACAGGCCGAGAGACTGCCTGTCTACCTGAAGACACTGTCTAAAGCTTAAAAAGCAGTGCATAATATTTATTTAGTCAGTCATTTATCTTAATATCTATCGTCTTATTTAAACCTGATCCAGATATGACAGACTACAGTTACATCACACGGTGGAAAATTTAAATTTCCACTGAAACATTACGTGTTCATATTTCTAACACATCACTCATCACACTGGAGCACAAGTCAGCCAGATGTTCTCTAACTGGTAAGTTGATTAAATAACACCTGTTAAATTTAAACAGCTGTCATGGTATCTCTTTAATAACACCACGGCAACCAGTACGAACCTTCATTTCTCAGGTCACCGTTGTCTGGACTGAGAAAAGGAATTACAAACTGGTTTCTGTATGTGGACAGACAGTGCAGACCAGCACAGACTGGTTTCTATAGATATAGATGGACCTGTACAGACTGGTTTCTATAGATACTGTATAGATGGACCAGTACAGACTGGTTTCTATAGATATAGACGGACCAGTACAGACTGGTTTCTGGGTGTGGTGGATGAACAGTGAACTGGGATTCTCACCACTGGCGTCCTCCCGCCTCGTGCTGCTGGACTGTGTATCCAAACTGGTTTTCTTTGGAACCAGAGAAGATCTTGAAGTTCTTTGTGTCGAAGTTGAAGCAGAGCTGAAGATCTGAAACACAGAAGAAGAAACAACACGCTTCATCAAACTGGAAGCTGCCCAGTATAACCAGTCCTCATCAACTGTCTCTCTGCTGTCTCTCCATCACCTGAACGGAGGAGCTTTATGACCCTTTTTTGTAGGAAAGTCTGTAATCGAAGAAGTCGTTGAAGGAAAACGTAAACTCCTCTTCATCACTGAAAGAACCAGTTTCCTCTCAGAGCCCTTCTGGACTGGAATCAGATTCTGGTTCTCCTCCACTTTCCCATGAAAACACTAAATCACACACACGTGTTCCTCACATTTAGGCCTTCCCCTCAGGTATGTGGAGGGAATAATGTGAAACACCTTCCAGGAGAATATAAAATATATGAAAAAATATCCCCAAAAAATGTTGAAAAATTATTGGTAAAACATGTGAAAAAAAATATTGAAAAATGTTAGAAAAATCTGGGAGAATGTCAGAAAAATATGTGTAAAATAAGTGAAAACTAAACTAAATACCATATATTAGTAAAGACAACTTTCTACCATTCATACATACTGTATGTGAAAAATATCAGAAAAGTAATAGTAAAATATGTGAAAAATGTCTGAAAAATATGAGTAAAATATGTGTAAAATAAGTGAAACTAAACTAAATAACATGTGTTAGTAAAGAGGACGTTGTACCATTCAGACATATAGAGTCGTCCTCTCACACATCTGACTGCAGCAGATTACTAACAGCAGGTTTCCACGACTGTGTGACTGAAGCCTGATGTATAAAGCAACATTTAATAAAGCTTTGACTCTGACAGGTAGTTTTACTGAGGACTAGAACAGAAACTCTTCAGCCCTTATATGTATATAGATATATCTATCTATATATATATAGATATATCTATATACAGTATATATTACATTTTAAAGTTACAACCTCAGATCAAAAACAAAAGCACCGCCAGTTTCTGCTTCATGAGACACTTTAATTTTCCAGTTGAAGCTTTAATCTCATTTCTAATAAAGAATTACAGTGAACAGATGATGTGAAATAAAATCTCTTTAACACTTTACATGAATAAACAAATCAATGTTTGAACCTGCTGTTCAAATACACAGAAACTTCACATTAAAGATATAATCAATAATCTTGCTCTCTGAAGCTCTGTACGCCGCTGTTTCCTGTTAAAGGCAGTGGTGTCGGTCGTCATCATCATCATCATCAACATCATCATCATCATCATCATCATCATCATCATCATCATCATCATCATCATCATCATCATCATCATCATCATCATCATCATCATCATCATCATCACCATCATCAGCATCATCATTATCACCATCATCATCATCATCTATTTCTGTTGTCCTACAGTCACAGAGACCTTCACTGGTAAAACCTTCAATGGGAGTTCATCCACAGGGGCAATGAATGGAAACATCCTCTCAGTGAAAGTGTGTGTGAAGGTGTGTATGTGTGTGTTAGTATCAGGATCAGAGAACGACAGCTTTCCTTCGTTCCAGTCCAGATTCACTCTGATCCTCTGGAACTTCTTCTGCACTACGAGATCAGTGTATGGACCTGGTGGGGAGAATGTTCTGTATTCACCATTAAATATCCTTAATGTCCATAATCCATAACATATGACTCCCTTCCTCCGGACAGACTCTGCTAACACACCCAGGAACCAGCCTGTACTGTCTCCAACCTGGACGTCCCAGCTGTGAGTCCCTGAGTTAAAGCCCTCAGAGCCCAGGACAGAGGAGTAGTAGTCGTAATCAAACCTCTCTGGATTATCAGGAAGCTGCTGTTTCTCTCCTCGTCTCAAACTGGTCAGATCTTCAGACAGGATGAGTCTTGGATTAGCAGTGTTTGGGTCCAGAATCACAGGAGTGTAGGAGACCATGTCCTTCATCTTGTTCCAGATGTTGAAGGTCAGGTTGCCCAGGTGTTTGGCCTGGTCTATCAGAGCTCCTGAGAGCAGCTGTGGATCCTCCAGCAGGGGGCGCTGCTGGACTCTTTCCACTGCAGCCTTGTAGTTGAGCAGGAATGAGACGTCTTCAGCTCTCAGCTCGTCCTCTGTGGCTCTGACTGTGTCTGAAAGAGCTGCTATCTCTCTACTCACAGCCTCCATCTTATCCTTCATCATCTGACTCTTCTGCTCCTCTTCCTCCCTCAGTGCAGCCATCCTGGCCTCCTCTTCCTCTTCTAGAAACTGGTGAAGCTTCTTAAACTGCTCCTTAATCTGCCTCTCTGTGTGTCGGGCCTGGACCTTCATGTGTTCTGCTGTTTGATCAAACTTCACTTTAACTTGTTTAAAAACCTTTAACTTCTCCTTTAAGGGCTCCAGAGTTTCCTGAAGTTCCTTCTTGTGTTGTCGTAAAGCTTCATCGATGGGTCTGAATCTGTGGTTGGTGTGTTTTTCTGAATCTCTGCAGATGTGACACACCGGCTGCTGATGGTCCAGACAGAAGAGTTTGAGTTTCTCAGAGTGCAGACTGCAGAGAGCCTCTGAAGATCTCTGAGCTCTCTCCTGTAACAAACTCTTACACAGGTTCTTTAAAGCCAAGTTAGGAGTTAGGAAGTCCTTTGAATGTCTTTTCTTACAAAGTGGACACTCTTGGACGTGTTTATCTGTCCACCAGCTCTGCAGACAGACTTTACAGAAGCTGTGGCTACATGACAGGATGACAGGATCTTTAAAGATGTCGTGGCAGACAGAACAGCAGAGATCGTCCTCTAATCTGGAAGCCATTTAGTCTCTGAGTGAAGCTGAAAACACAGCAGGCAGACGGCTCAGCCACTCCCTGTTCCCTGAAAGTTACTTTCACTTTGAGACTTTGTTCTTGTAAAACTCTGTTTGTGGATTCAGCAGCTGGTTGAAGTGGTAGTATTCCAGTATTCCCAGTATTCCCAGTATTCCCTCCTGTAGATGTCCTCTCTCAGTGGAAGTGGTGGTTTTAGTCTGAAGGTGAATCTTATCGACCGTCTCTCAGTGTGTGTGTGTGTCGTCTCAGTGAGGCAGAATAACAACCTGTTTCCTGGTTTGTCTCGAGGATATTAAATGAAGGCTGAGACGCCGTCTTTGACCTCGTGGAGTTCTGACTCATGCTCAGTGTGACTGGAGCTGTGATGTTTGAGGGTTACAGCAGAGGGTGCTAGAAATAAAGGGATGGTTCCCACTCAGGTGCTCTTTGGGTGGACTCGGACTGACTGAACGTTTTGGGTATGATTTCTATTTTTCAAATATTATGGTCTTTTATTAAAGATCTTTAAATAATTGCAGAGTTGTATTTCTCACCCGTAAAGTAGGCTAGTATGACACCCTGCCTTTATTTGACACAACATGCTTTTGTATTAACCCTCTGAGACCCGACCAACTTTACTGTCTTTCAGTTTTAAAGCTAGAGTGAAGATCCTGGTATCATATGAAACTATAAAACCTAATGAATCCATCGGTACCAACCATGTCACACTAGCTTGTCATGAAGGAGGATAAATAACGCTCCAAACTAACGCTAAAGTTTGGCAAGGAAAAACTGTCATGTACATTTTCAAAGGGGTCCCTTGACCTCTGACCTCCAGATATGTGAATGAAAATGGGTTCTATGGGTACCCACGAGTCTCCCCTTTACAGACATGCCCACTTTATGATAATCACATGCAGGTCGGGGCAAGTCACAGTCAAGTCAGCACACTGACACACTGACAGCTGTTGTTGTCTGTTGGGCTGCAGTTTGCCATGTTATGATTTGAGCATATTTGTTATGCTAGATGCAGTACCTGTGAGGGTTTCTGGACAATATCTGTCATTGTTTTGTGTTGTTAATTGATTTAAAATAATAAATATATTCTTACATTTGCATAAAGCAACATATTTGTCCACTCCCATGTTTATAAGAGTTTTAAATACTTGACAAATCTCCCTTCAAGGTACATTTTGAACACATTAATGAATGTGTGATTAATTTGCAATTAATCATCATTAACTATGGATAATCATGCGATTAATCGTGATAACACATTTTAATAGATTGAAAGCCCTACTACAAATAATAATCAGCATAATAATAAATTTTAATTCTAATTTGTTGATGAACAGTTTTACTGGGATTTTGTTTGTTTTCTTTTCAGTACTTACAGACGATGAAAAGGAGTGGAGTGATGTAACTAAGTACATTTACTCCAGATCAGTACTTAAGTACAATTTTGAGATACTTTACCTAAGTATTTCCATTTTCTGCTATGTTTCTACTCCACTACATTTATTTGACAGCTTTAGTTACTTTTCAGATTCAGATTAATAAAACAAAATATAATAAATGACGATGTATTAATATAGGTTAAACTACCAGCAGTATATAAAGTAATTAAAATGAGCTCCATCTTTATCAGCTGCAACATTAAAATGATGAACACATTCATGCATCAATAATTATAATACAATAATATAATATAAATTATTCTACATAATAAGTACTATTACTTTCGGTACTTTAAGTATATTTTCATGATAATACTTTTGTTCATTTACTTAAAGTTTTGAATGCAGGACTTTTACTTGTGACAGAGTATTTCTAGACTGTAGTATTACTACGTTTAACTTTCCTCTGGTTCCAATTAAAACCTGTATCTTGGAGGTAGGTTGACAGGAGGAAGGAGGACAGGAGGAGGGAGGACAAGAGGAGGGAGGATAGGAGGAGGTAGGTTGACAGGAGGAAGGAGGACAGGAGGAGGGAGGACAAGAGGAGGGAGGATAGGAGGAGGGAGGACAGGAGGAGGGAGGAAAGGAGGAGGGAGGACAGGAGGAGGGAGGACAGGAGGAGAGAGGACAGGAGGAGAGAGGATAGGAGGAGGGAGGACAGGAGGAGGGAGGACAGGAGGAGAGAGGACAGGAGGAGAGAGGACAGGAAGGCCTCGTAGCGCTGCCAGGTCTGACAAAAGGAACCGATAATAACGGATGATGAAAATGACGTCACTGAGCTTTCTCTGGTTTATTTTCCAGCAAAGGAAACTGAGAGCAGCCTGGAAAAAGGAGGCTAGAGATGATTTCATCCTTTCAACAGAAGTCCAATCTGCATCATCCAAAGAAAAATAATAAATTCAGAGTAAAGACAATCCAAAGCATTCTTCCTCTATCAGATCATTGGAAGGACTTTATTTGTGAGGAATACCAAGAGAGAAATAAAAACTCTGAATTTATCCTTCCTCGTGGTTTTGTGTTTAGATCTTCCAACTATTTCAGCTTTTTTATCAAAGCAATCAATATCTTCTAATATATTTTATTAATGCTACTATCAACCGTATGCACTCACACTTATGAGCAATGGTGGAAAGTAACGACTACATCAAGAACATTTACTCAAGTACTGTAACCTACTTAACTACAAGTTTGAGGTACTTGTACTTACTACTTTAGTTACTTTACAGATTAAGATTAACTAATAAATGCTGATGTATTATTATTATAGGTTAAACTGCCAGCAGTATATAAATTCATTAAAATTAGCTCCACATTTACCAGCTGCAACATTAACCCTCTGAGACCCACAACAGACCTGTTTTTGTCTTTTTTAGGGAGGTACAGGGGATCTTTAGGGGGTGATAGCAGGTCAACAGTAGATGTCACATAGAAGTGGTGTATATCATCTGAAACCTGGGAACCTGAAGATCAATTTTAGATGCAGCTCAGCACTGTGTGTCAAGTTATAAAAGTGTATAAGGGTTTAGAACATTATGATAGAAGATGGGCATCCCCATGCTCTATTATGTCTCATAAGTTGTTCTGGGTCAATTTTTGGGTTGATACCATTTGTTACACAGATTTGGTGCTAAATTTAACAATTTTTTACCACTGGAGAATTGAGAAAAAATTATCAATAATCCCTCCAAAATACAACATTAAGGCACCAAGACCTTGAGGAACACCATAGAAAAAGTCATGCTGTGATTTGGGATCAAAAACTTTTGACATTTGGAGATTTCTGCAAGAATTGCATTTTTCAGTGATTGGATGGTGAGCACTTCTGTTGTGTAAACTGCTCAGAAACCCCCTTAGTGTCAGTCTAGCTAGGAAAGCCTGTGTGGTATAAAGTTTCATGAGGCTGTGATTATCCTAGAGGTCACCACAGGTCATTTTATACAGTGAGGTCAAGTTTAAAAAAATGGTCTCACTACAATGAATGGCTACTATCGGGACGGTTGGGTATCTCCCTTTAAGGTACATTTTGAACAGATAAAAAATGTGTGACTAATTTGCGATTAATCGTGATTAAATATTTTAATCTATTGACAGCCCTAATATATATATTTTTTTTTTTGTTGTCTTTTTCATCTCATCACCTCATCTGATTTAATCTGGTCTCAACTCATCTCATCTAATCTCATTTTACCCTCCTTCTACGTATTATAGTCTAATTTAAAGTTATTGAAATTGTGTATAATCGCATGTAATCTCATGTCATCCTAGGTTTATAACCACCAAGATAGACATAAAGA